>NW_019745096.1:83254-209907 GCF_002891405.2 Cryptotermes secundus
ATAAGACTGACAACCTCACTGCCATCTGTGAGCCGACTGTTTAGATCAGGCATGTCAAACTCAACTTGTACAGAGGGCCACCTCAGCCCTATAAATAATAGTCCAGGGCCGCACTTCAAAATAGAAATATACATTAGATTTGATACAAGGAAATGTAATTCTATTTATTTTTTAGGAATAATTTCAATATAATTACCTAAAGTCACATATCTTACAGTTTTAAAAAGCAAGAAAATTCCATTTTTGACAAGTATCAAACAGCTTTTAAATATGTAAAAAGAGAGATTACACAAGGAATTATGTTAGAAATAGCAAAACATTGAATTTCCTGCAGCCTGCTAATTTATGTCTGCGTGAGACTTCTTGTTTTCTGGTCTGCTGGAAAATTGTCTCTACAAAAAACATTTCTATTAACATTTTAATATTGATTTTAATATCAATTAACTCTAAAAGTTGAGGGGCCGCACTTTGTGGCTATGGGGGCCGCATACAGCTGGTCTAGATAATGTGGGAGCCTCGACGTCTCACAACACTATGGGCCTCCATGGCTTGTTACAGAGAGAGCTTTACTTTTTTGTAGGAAGTTCCTTTCCTTGGGGATTATGCGGCCGAGGCGTGAACCTTACAACTCACTTCTGTCTAGTGCCGAGGATAAGAATCCAAGGAAATATACCCTTAGTTCCATATAAGTCTTCAAAACGTACTTTATTAAGTATGGGAAGAAAATTTAACCCTCTAAAGCCCAGTACCATCTGCTTTAACACACTAAAACTCTGCACTCTGCCTACACAGTGTATTTATGTGTTCCGTATGGTTCTCACAGTAAACAGCGATTATTTCCCTACACAGCATTAACCGGTTGGGCGTTGTTATGGAGACGGTGTGTGTTCTCTGTGAGGTACGAACTGAATTTGTATATATTATTTACAAGAAATTCAGTCTTTACAAGGTTAATGTCGTAAATACACGACTTCTCGCGCTGCCAGGCAGCTCCGTGCATGGGCGACAGGAACAAACTTATTCTTCTGACGCGAAGGCATCGAAGCGACATGGCTTCTGACAAAGGAACCCGCCCTTGTGTCAGTCTGTGAGACATGCACGCACCCGACACTTTACTGAACAGTGATCTACAGACCAGTCCAGTTTCTGGGCTGAAATGTTTCACATTCTTCCTACTGAGACCTGAAGTTCTCAAAGCGGGGACTGTGAAGTTCACTGCCTTCTGAGGTGTGGCGCCTTGTAGTCTGGTAGATATTTACTGCTGTTACCTGGATCCTGAGCGTAATAAAAATGGATCCAGGAGCAGGTTCATCGAAATACCAGACAGTACAGCGTCTCAGAGCCCCAGAGAATTGTAATCTTCCATTTCATTGTTGTCTTCAGGTCGGTATGAAATTGGTAACCGAGATAAAATGCCGGCCAAGTTAAAGATCATCGCGGTATTCCTCTGTCCCTCTAGGCTAATACCGGAGAGAACACCGGTTAAGGAAAGACGGTTTCCTCTCAATGTTGACACCGAAAGCATTGTTAAGCAAGCCGCAATATCAAAGAGGTCTAGACCAGTGGTTCCCAAAGTGAGCTGTACCGCACCCTGGGGGCGACAAGGGGCGCTGGAAGAGGGCCCCGCCGTGGGCACTGTTCCCTTTTTACGACTGAAGTGACCTTATACTAACAGCAAAGTAGATACTAATTAAACACTACGTCATGAAGGAGTATAGACTGGTTGAAGGTGAGGAGAAGCTTCGGGCCTCGGCCGCTTTACCCCCTGGGAAAGAGCTCACGGTCCCAGAGCCAGTCTGAATAGGGTAGAGCAGGGGGCACTGGGGATGAGTTTATGGAACCGAGAGGGTGGTGGCCCGAGTAAAGTTTGCAACCCTCTGGCCTATTACTATTTTCGGGGCACAGATCTTGAGATCTTTATGATTCCTTCTTAGTACTCCCAGCCAGGTGTTGGGATAGTACCTGGCTTAGGGTCATAACCCCTTCCTTCCAAATCCTTTCCCATTCACCACTCACCAACCATCCTAGCGTTCAGCGGTTTATGGGCCTAGTCTTGAAACAAACAAACAGTGGTGGGGAGTCGTAACTTGTACATCCGCAGGCCCTAAAGCCCTTGTCTTAGGAATGCTTTGCTATTTTAAACAAAGGTACACTAAACATGCGATCAACTAATATCTAAAAAAAAATATTTTAAATTACCGTCCATTTTTTAACTTCCGTCAAAATTCCAACAATTTTAGATTCTACACTTCAACATTACATGTTTCGGCCTCAAACGGCCATCTACAGGTGTTTTTATGTTACAGATATTTTACTAAAACTGTGTTAAAAACTGCTACACTCTTTTAATTCGTGTTAAAATCATACATTGTAGCCTTCTTAAGTAAAACGAGATAAAATCCTTTAAAATTTCTGTTGCATATTATTTCACCTCACCCGGGGTGTCGTCATTTTCGTAAATGTATCAAGGTGTTTTCTGGGCAGCTTGCCCCTCACGTTCGTCGTCTACTTCCAGTTTTTGACTGCCATATGCTACTGGTTTTTGTGTGCTTCCTCCACAGCGTGTGGTGTTGTCTTTACTAGTCTTTACTAGTGTTGCAATTTTGACGGAAGGTAAACAATGGACGCTAATTTGAACAATTGCAACGGGATGCTGTAATACAGAATAAAAAATATTTCAACCTAAGGGTCTTATATATATATAAGTAAAGCTATCCCTGTAACAGGCCGTGTAGGCCCATATGGTTGTGAGACGTCGAGGTTCCCACATTTTCTCTGGACAATCGGCTCACAGATGGCGGTGAAGTTGTCAGCCTTACGCGCCGGCCGCCCTTTAACCCCAGGAAGATTCCTGGTACTCATTTCTGTTAGAGGCTGAGTCGACCCCAGGGCCATAGTGCGGCTGGAAGGATTCGGTCAATTGATAGAAACCAAAAACCTCTTCGGGAATCGAACCCGCGACCTTCCGTCTTGTAGCATACTACTCTACTGATTGCCATATTTTTTGTGAAGTTTTGGATTTGATAGGAGCAGGGATAGCTCAGTCGGTATAGACACGGGCCATGGGTTAGACGGTCTGGTCTCGATTCCTGGCAAAGACAAGAGAGTTTTCTCTTTTCCACAGCGTTCAGACCGGTTCTGGGGCCCACCTAGCCTCCCATCCAATGGGTATCGAGGTCTCCTTCCCTGTACCTCACAGGAAACACACTCCGTCTCATAACAAAGCCCAACCGGTTAATGCTGTTTAGGGAAACAGTCGCTGTTTATTGTGAGAACCATACGGAACACATAAATACACTGTGTGGGCAGAATGCAGAGTTTTAGTATCTTCAAGTCCGTACCTCACAGGGAACACACTCCGTCTCCATAAGAACGCCCAACCGGTTAATGCTGTTTAGGGAAACAGTCGCTGTTTACTCTGAGAACCATACGGAACACTTAAATACACTGTGTGGGCAGACTGCAGTTTTCTTGTGTCGAAATTTGTGGGATATATGACAACCATTAGGCTTTGAAGTATTAGCTGGACCTTTGAGAAACAGATAAGGAGGCATATTCATATTCAATATATTTTTTTGGTATCAGTAACGTTGAATAATGCCTTTGACTAAAGATCGTGTGGCTGTGTGCGTTACTCCATTGTTGCGCGTTGCATCCGGGCTGACAAGCGAGACATGACTAGCGTCACAGTCGCCGTATCGCGTCAATTATCTAATGGCGTCCATTGTGTAGCCTCTACACGTCTTGCGGGCTCTGTGTTTGCAGCTAGGTCTGCCTGCTCCTTGATGCCTTATTGTAACAAAGGTTATGTCTCCAGTTGAACGCCAGGAAACCATTCTACTTAAAAGTACACTGAGGGGTAACCAAACGTTCCTGATTAAACACCAGCTAACGCTGTAGTAAATTGTCGCTAGTCCGGATTATTTGTGATGGGAGCTCATCCGGATTAATGAAGCAAAAGTAACCCCAAAAGATCAAAAGAAAACTCAGAAAAAAAATAAATGGAAAATTTAACAATATAGGTGACACTGATATAAATAAATAAATAAAAAATATCACTGCAGTAATTTCTTCCTTTGCCAGAAGCTGAAATCCAGGGCCTCCTTCACCCAGCTTAAGCCAATCTTGGATATTTGCTTGCATGGTTTCAGTCTCTCCAGCTGCCCTCAACACAGTCTGAAAGTCCTCTTGCTACTAAAGGTCACGTGTCTTTTAAAGTACGCACTCAACTCAGAAGAGAAATTTTCATTTTTCGATCCATATTAATTGTAACCAGATTAATGATAATTTACTGTAAAGTTATTGACTTTTTCGAAATTATCCATCGTCTCTTTAGCCTATTTCCTTTACTTAAAAAAATAAAAGTGGGCTTATGTGGTCTCCATTCTGTCTGTGAATCTCTGGTTTATTAACTTCTGAATGCGTGAACCAGTCTTTATGAAATTATCATGACACATGAGTCCATGTTAACGGCGCACTGTATAAATCTCTTCCTTCGGTCTGTGTGTCTGTATCTGTCCCTCCTCTCTTGGCTAGGAAGAAGCTCCGTAAAAATGTATCCCTCCTTTTTTTCTAGGCAACGGCTCAGTAACCACGTTCCAGCTGCAACGAAAAATTCGTGGACGCGTTTTTTCTATGTCGTCCGTGACATTTCTTGTTTATTTAATTGCAACGTTTCTGTGGCTGGAGTCCGTCTCCGTCCTCAGGTAAAACCTGTGTAGTTTTCTAATGTTTGTCCTAACTCCCGCAGATGGTTTATGTTGTGTTTGGTTTATAAATGTCCTGTTTTATGCTGGTGCTGGTGGCCGAAAATAGGGAGTAGCTCTATCGATTGGGCCCAGCTAAATGGGTTCTTACCTGAAAACGGAAGCAGAGTCCAGTTTCCAAAACATCATTTTCAAACATAAAAACAGGATGATGGGTAATGTCCAGAAACACAATAATTGTATTAATACAGCATCGTCGTAGGCTTTTAGTCCTCACCAGGTAACAAACAAAGCAACCAAGTACATGAGGGTTCACATAAATAACGCGCCTGCGCAGGCACTCTCCACGTGTATTCCCACCTGTTACAATTTCCCCTCAAGTGTAAATTATCCCTGGGCTTAATTAATTAAGCACTAAGCCATGAAGACGTATGGGAAAGTGGAGGTATAGCTCCGCTATTTCTGACCTCGACACTAGATGAGGGTGAGTGGTCAGCTTCACGCCCTTTCCGATTATCCCTGAGGAGAGAACGGCGGTACCCACTGGGTAGGACGCTAGCAAATCAAAGTGGCATCCATTGAAATATTAAGAGCAGACAAAATTTTGGAAATGTCTTCTCGTCCGCCAATAAGAACGAAAAGACTAAAATGGAAAATTAAAATTTTGTTTTGTATTGGTGTGTGAATCTGGCATCAAGCGAGGAACACAGACTGAGGAGAACATCTGGACCCAAAAGGGATAAAGTCACGGTGGGGTAGAGAACACTGTATAATGAGGAACTTGATAAATTTTACTTCACGACAAATATTACTAGAGTGACCAAGCCTAGGAGGAGAGGACTGGTGCCGCATGTAGCAAATATGAGATGCATACACAATTTTGGTAGGAAAACCTGAAGGAAGGCAACTACTACGAAAAAGTATGTAGAATTACATGGGCTAGAAAAATTCAACTGGATCTTGGGGAAACAGAATTAGTGAGGGATGTGTATCGACTCCTTTCATCTCTCTCAGGTTCATGTATGTATGTATGTACTGTAACGTGGGCCCGTTGCCCAACAACGGTTTGACATGTCACACTATATATGTATGTATGTATGTAGGCATATAGAAAAAGTTATGTAAGCAACTAACTAGATTTAATAACTTAAAACTGCTTACGGCAATTTTATTTGCAGTAATTCGTTTCGAAATTTCCTGAAGAAGTAATTCTAGGCTTCAATTTTCTGCGAAAACACGAAGAGCACTGACAGAATGATCAGTATGCCTTTAATTTCCTACGTTGTATAACTTATATTTCATGAACCCTTGACCACCTGTTCAGAAGACCTTTGGAACGCCGTTGGCCTGTGCATTATCTCACATGAATAATTTGGCAGAGATTAAGGGGACCTGCTTCATATTTCAGGCGGCGTGTGGACTCAACACCGGTTTTTGTTGGAAAACGTTTGGAACTCTCTTCAGCTCAAACAGCGCCACGAATATAAATAAGCTCGCGTGACGGCGCGGAGCGGCGCGACGCTATAGCGTCTGTCACCAGTAGCGCGGAGCGGGCAGTTCCTTCCATCTGCCGTCTGCAAGAAACTGCTGCACGCAACCGTACCTTGCGAAAACACTGCTGAAACTAAGAATGCACTACTGAAACTTGCGAAAACACTGCTGAATCTTACGAAAAAACTGCTGAAACTAAGAATGCACTACTGAAACTTGCGAAAACACTGCTGAATCTTACGAAAAAACTGCTGAAACTAAGAATGCACTACTGAAACTTGCGAAAACACTGCTGAATCTTACGAAAAAACTGCTGAAACTAAGAATGCACTACTGAAACTTGCGAAAACACTGCTGAATCTTACGAAAACACTGCTGAAACTAAGAATGCACTACTGAAACTTGCGAAAACACTGCTGAATCTTACGAAAAAACTGCTGAAACTAAGAATGCACTACTGAAACTTGCGAAAACACTGCTGAATCTTACGAAAAAACTGCTGAAACTAAGAATGCACTACTGAAACTTGCGACAACCTTACCGTACCTTGCGAAAACAATGGTGAAACTAAGAATGCCCTACTGAAACTTGCCAAAACTTTACCGAAACTTGCGAAAACACTACTGAAACTTACGAAAAAACTACTGAAACTAAGAATGCACTACTGAAACTTGTCAAAACCTTACCGAAACTTGGGAATACACCACTGAAACCTACGAAAAAACTTCCGAAACTAAAGCTTGCCAAAACTTTACAGAAACTTGGGAATACACTATTGAAACTTGAGAAAAACCATGGAAACTAAGAATACACTATTAAAACTTCCGAATATCTATCGAAACTTGAGAATACACTAATGAAACTTGTGAATACCTACCGAAATCTGCGAATACACTATTGAAATTTGAGAATACAATATCTAATGAATGAATGAATGAATGTACAAGGGGTGGGCCCTCTCGGCCCTTGCACCGCGACCACAGTGATCTGTTGTGCCTATACAGTATCGAAACTAAGAATACACCAATGAAACTTACCAGTACACCACTGAAACTTACGAATAGATGACCCAGACTTATCACTGAAGTTAGAAACCTTATGAATACACTACTGAAAAATATAAATGCATTACGGCGACCAATCAGCATACCACAGGAACTTACAAATACACCACTGAAACATATCAATACGATATTAAAAGTTATCAGTACGTTACTGAGACTTCTGAATACACTAATGGAGCATGTCGCGACACTAAAGAAATTTTTGAGTGAATACATGAAATTTATAAGAACCCTACAGATACTGCTGGTACTAGAAACATTTTGCTGCAAACCCACCAACTTTCGTCACATACTAGTAGGTGAGGCTCCTGGGTGGCTTTATGGAATGTGTGAAGCGGGTAGCTGCCCACTTCCCCTGCACCATCCGGTCTAACATCTATCGCTAGGACTTCCCACGACTATTTTCGCATATCTGCACAACTTATTTGCGGATTTATTAAATTTTCGAGCTGATAAACTTAACGACTTCGTTGATAACTTTATGAAAATCAAACCCAGAAAGACGTTCCATCCAAGGTCCACTGTACATGCATTTGTTTTTTTAATGCGTGCTATATGCCTCGTCCATCACATCCAACTTGATCTAAGGACAATCGTAATATTTGGCGAAGGGTACGAATTATGAAGCTGTTCATCATGTGAGATTCTTCAGCTTGTTATTCTCCGTCCAGTCGGGTCAAAACTTTATGTCCAGTCGCTGAAGACAGAAAGTTCAGTATTATGTGGAAACAAAGTTGGCCTACACCGGAGACATTACCAAGGCATTTCCTTTGCAAAGAACGTTAATTGTAACGACAGCTTAAGTTTACTCCAATGAGACAAAGGAGAACTACGTGTGAATCCATGTAGTTGACGCAACAACTCTATAGAAGATTACTGTATTCTGGGACATGACGCCGTGTAGGCTGGTAGAAGAATAACCAAAGTCTCGGAAGAACATATTATCTTTATCTTCTATCCTGAAGATAGAAGCTGCTGGCGTGGAAAATTCAAATCTCAAAACCGTGAATAGTTCGGCCAATAAGGCAAATTCTTCTTTTGTCCTTCACACTTCTTCCTTCTCCTCTGTTTCTGCTGCTGTTCCTCCTCACTGTCTCATCATCCCCTTCTCGTCTTCACAGTCCTTCTTTCTCTTCCATGTCCTGATCCATAAAGTTGTGTTCAGTGAGTGAGTGACTCAGAAGCCCAGAAAGCCATTGCTAACATTTCAGCGCGACAGAAGCCCAGAATCATGCTACTTCAATGCTATAAAAACAGGTTACGGAGTAGAGGCGAAATGAACAGATCTGCAGATGGTAAAAAAGGTAAAGCTATCCCTGTAACAGGCCGTGGAGGCCCATAGAGTTCTGAGACGTCGAGGCTTCCACATTTTCTAGACAATCGGCTCACAGATGGCGGTGAGGTTGTCAGCCTTACGCGCCGGCCGCCCCTTTACCTCCAGGAAGATTCCTGGTACTCATTTCTGTTACAGGCTGAGTTGACCCCAGGGCCATAGTGCGGCTGGAAGGATTAGGTCAGTTGAGAAAATCCGATCACCTCATCAGGAATCGAACCCGCAACCTTCCAGCTTGTAGCATAGTGTCTCAGTCAACTACGATACTGCGTGCTTCATTTTGCAGTGGTCGTACAGAAAACGAAACCTCAGTTTTAACCCTTTAAAACCAAGTTGTCATTATACATATACCATGAGCTTTAGCACACTAAAACCCTGCATTCTGCCCACACAGTGTATCTGTGTGTTCCGTATGGTTCTCACAATTAACAGCGATTGTTTCCCTAAACAGCATTAACCGGTTGGGCGTTGTTATGGAGACGGAGTGTGTTTCCTGTGAGGTACGGACTTCAAGATACTAAAACTCTGCATTCTGCCCACACAGTGTATTTATATGTTCCGTATGGTTCTCACAGCAAACAGCGATTATTTCCCTAAACAGCATTAACCGGTTGGGTGTTGTTATGGAGACGGAGTGTGTTTCCTGTGAGGTACGGACTGAATATTTATATAAGGTTCAAATACATCTTGAAACACATTCGGCGGGCCACTATGAATCCCCCCCCCAACCAGGGCATTCACGCCCACCCTACCGCCCCTAATTCAGCACCCTAAGCATGAATTCACATACCCTACAGAGAAAGTTTGCAACACGCGATGGCAGCCGGTGTAGCGTCTTGAAAAAATAATAGGCGATTAGGGATCCGGCCCAGGTCAGATGAAAGAAACTTGTGGACGTTTTAAATATGCATCGGGATGCTTGTTTGCCGGGCCGGTATTTCCACTGGACGGCAGGGGCGAGTGTCAATCAGACCTCAGTTCGCGGGCTCCGCCAGTTCCTCTTATCGGGACTAGCTTCACCCTCTGCGCGCATTGTCCCACTGGCAGTTCCCACAAGCACAAGGGAGAGTCAGTAAACGGGTCACAAATGGATATGAAACGTAAAGCACGTGATATTCCAACCCGGAAAAAATATTCATTTCTAGACATATTCTCCACCAACACTGGTACACTTGTCCCATCGCTTTGCCAGTGCCTCGAAACCGGCAGCATAGAAGTCTCAGCCACTTCCGCACCTCCGCTTCAATCTCCTTCGTCAACAGCGAAACGTTTGCTACGCAGCTGTGAACCGCTCCACGCGACAAAACACTCCCAACCGTAAACAGGAAATAATTATTTTTAATATACTTTGCACTGATCCTTTTTGCCCACAAGAAAAGTACAAAAAGACGCTGCTCTTCGGTAGTACACGATTCAAACACTGTCCCCATTTGACTGCTGAAACCAGCCTCAGAACATGCGCATGCGCGTCTGCTACACAAACTGTCATGAAGCTGGACTGTGCTGCTACCTAGTGATACACATAAAAAACAAAACAAAATCCGTGGCCTGTAGTCCGCAAGCGAACTATACCGACTGAGCGAGCGTCGCTTGTGGCGAAGTTAGTGCAAACTTTAGCGGATAGAGGGTGTCGCGTCGTCAGCGCAACGAATCCCCAAGGCCGTTAATTTCAGTTTTCTAGACCGGAGCCGCTACTTTTCCATTCAAGTAGCTTCTCAAATATTCTCACGAGTTCTAGCGACTTGGCTCTTGTTGCAAACCCTAGGAAGAGAGACAGAGAGACAGATGCAGAGGCGAAATCAGTCATGCTACTTGTGCCGCTGTTGATGTAACATACTCCGCTACTTTGCTTCTTGCCGTCTTGATCTACAAACACACCGATCATACATGATTCAGTGTCACGTGACGTAGGCACGCCAGCTCTACTCGGCTTAACAGTTCTGGTTACACATCGCGACTTTCCGCAGTCCAGTATTTTGCGCTCATGGCATGAGAGTAACTAACTTAAAAAAGGTAAAGCTGTCCCTGTAACAGGTCGTGGAGGCCCATAGGGCTGTGAGAGGTCGAGGCTCCCACATTTTCTCTAGACAATCGGCTCACAGATGGCGGTGAGAATGTCAGCCTTACGCGCCGGTCGCCCTTTACCCCCAAGAATATTCCTGATACTCATTTCTGTTAGAGGCTGAGTCGACCCCAGGGCCATAGTGCGGCTGGAAGGATTAGGCAAATTGAAAAAATCGAGATAGGAAGATGATATTAAAATATATTTTAAAGAAAAAGGATGAGAGATAGTGGACTGGATTCATCTGGCTCAGTATAGGAACCATTGGTGGGATCTTGTAAACATAGTATTGAACATTTGGGTTCCAGTAAAATGCAGGCAATTTCTTGTCGAGTTTGGTCCTTCTCAAGAAGGACTTTGCTCAGTTTCGTTGGTAGTTACGAAAGAAGAAATTGTAGAAGGCTTATAATACAGGCGATTCTAAATTATTGTGGGGGGGGACGATTCAGTTTATAGGCCACGGAAACCCCGACAAATAATTTCGAATCACTCTGTATATATTACATTTGGGTGGGTATCTTTGCAAGGCGCGTTGAAATTGACAATGTGGAGTCACAAGAGCCGCGATAGCGGATTGGAACAGAACTTGGTACCGAAGCTGTGCCAGGGTCTGAGCAGTGCTCACTAGCCTGTGTCTATATATAAGGAAGTTTTGTGAATGTATATAAAAGGGCTTCGAAATTTTAAAGTTTGTTAACTGAAAGGTGAATTATTTGGAGAAAAAATTTAGTTGCTTCGAAAGAAGGGGGGAAGGGGGGTTAATTCTGATAAATTTAAATTGTGAGGGTCGCATGAAAAGCACGCAGCAACCACTTGGAACTTTGGAACCATCTCAGCATTTGCTTGAAGTCACAGGGAAATATGTGTCAAGACGGCCGGTCGCGGAACCTTCCGGCGTAAATATAACACGAGTTTTCCTTAACTTACGTGCTGTTGCCTATTAAAAATGTATTTTTGTTGGTAATTTAACGACGTCGCGGTAGCCGAGCGGTCTAAGGCATGAACTGTCTTCCTTGCGCGGAAGCGGGGATCGTGGGTTCGAATCCCAAAAAAGGCATGGATGTTTGATAGATGTTTATTCTGTGTTTGTGTTGTCCTGTGTTTAGGTAGAGGCCTTGAGACGAGCTGGTCACCCAAGGAGTCCTACAAACAAACTCTGTGGCCTGTAGTCCGCAAGCGAACTATACCGACAGAGCGAACGCCGCTTGTCGGCGAAGTTACTTGTAATTTAGCGGACAGGGTGTGTCGCGTGGTAAGCGCAACGAATCCCCACGGCCGTTAATTTCGGTTTTCTAGACCGGAGCCGCTATGTCTTTGAAATAGCTTCTCAATTATTATTATGTGGCTAAGTGGACCCCGTTCCAGACCCACTACTTCTAAAAGAAACTGGTAGCGCTGGGAATCGAACCCGAGACCTCTGAATCTGTAACCAGGAACCACAGAGGGGCCAATGAGTCCTACCGTGAGTAGGATGATGACAATGAAAAACAACCTGGACACCGTAAGGTATAAGAGGAACTGATTAAGTAAGTAAGTAAGTAAGTAAGTAAGTGAGTAAGTAGTTTAAAGACGCTATCCATATCGGGACCACATTGCGTCGAAGAACCAATAATATCTCAATTTGAAACAGAGGGTGGGAACCAAAAATGGAAGGGGAAACCGAAGTACTCGGAAATTTCTAGCTGTAGTGTCACCTCGTCCTCCATAAATCCCACATTACGTGACACGGGCCGCTGCAATGGTATGGCTCGAATTGCACTTAAAACGGTTTCGCAGAGCGCGGTTCACAGGTGGCCGCGCTCCCACGGCCGCTCGCTACCGTTGTGTTCATATTTCATGTGCAAGAAGTCTCAATACATCCCGCGTCTACAATCTGCTCTGCATAATTCAGCAATGTTCAAGGGTTCAAGTCTAAAATATTTGTTCAACAAAGCATCATCCTTGGGGGGTGGGGGTGGGGTGGAGCTCGGGGGTTTGTAATGAACGTCGATATTTGGCGGCGCTGTGATCTCATCAGTTCTTTAGTGGTATAATTACTGACCACTTTCATCACAAGTAACAACATCAAAAGACAAATTTGAAAAAAAGGTCTAATTTGTCCCTGTGCTTAATTAGTCGAGCACCATTCCCAGAAGGGGAGCCGGGATAGCGCAGTCTGTAGAGCGACTGGCTGGACGACTCAAGGATCGCAGTTCGAGTCCCAGAAGGGTCAAAAGTTTTATATTCTCCACGTCGTCCAGACCGACTCCGTGGGCCACCCAGCCGCCTATCCAATGGGTACAGGGGGCTCTTTCCCCAGGGGTAAATCTGCCGGGCCGTGAAGCTGAACTCTCCCCTAAAACTAGAACCGAGTTCAAGAAAATTAGGCTCTATACATCCACTCCCCCATACGCCTTCATGGAGTTGTGCTTAATTGGTTGAGCACAGTGACAACTTTACATTTTTCTTACCAATGGCATGAAGACATATGGGGGAGTGGAGGTATAGCTCCATCATTCTTGACCTTGACACTAGATGGAGTGGAGTGGTCAGCTTCACGCCCCGACAGCTGTCGAGAAGATAAAATCTTGCACTGCAGGGATTCGAAATCGGACCTTTCAGCCCGTAGCCCGTCGCTTTACAAACTTAGCTGTCCCCTCTCAAAAGTTAATGTTTAAAAACTCAGAGGGAATGTACGAGAAAAGTGGGGAAAGCCAGACTGAGTTATGTAGAAGATTTAGAGAATGATACATGAGAGCTTAAAGGAGTGAGCATCTGTCGTACACGAGTCAGAAGAGTTGACTGAATGGGTAAGCCCGTGAGGGAGACGCCAGGATGGGCCAGGACTGAGATAGATGGAAGATTTAGGGAGAGATCTCACAGCTGACGGAGAACAGATGGATGCAAAGAAAATACCAGGGAAGAGAGCGCATGAGATAAGGTTTATATAGAGCCATAGCTCCAAGGGTTATACCAGGAAGGGACAGACATACAATAGCTCGAATATGACCTTGGTGTAAGGGCCGGTATGGCGCACACCTACAACCCTCATTTAAGCTAAAGGCTTTCTTAATCAAGCTCAGCGCCATGAAGACTTATTCGGTAGCTGGGATACTCGGCTTTAGATGGAAGTGGCGTTGCGGTAGCTCAGTCGGTATAGATAGGGACTGCTGACTGAGGTTCGATTCCCAGCAGGGACAAAGGATTTATATTATAGCATGTAGACCCGTTGCTAGGCGGCGACCACGAAAAAGAGTCGAAGTTACGTTACGGTTGAGGGTTTTACAGGCAATCATTTCGTCTTGGCGCCAAGATCCTTGAGACCCATGGCCAGTGTTTTCTTTTGCAACTGAACACTTGCTGTCACAGTTCTTATGTAACATCCTCTCTGACGAGAAGATGAGGTCCTCTCTCATGAACATGCTTGGCCTTTCGTCAAGTGTATATTTGGCACACATAGCACGTTACTGAAAATTCTTCCTTGTGCACTGTACGCAAGTCCTCTGTCAGTACAGGCTTTACAGAGCAGATCATGCCCATCTTACGTATCTTATGCTACAACGGCAGCTTAGTCACTTGAACGGTCGTAAGCTTGAACACCGTCATATTTTCTATGTTTGGATTCGCCTTATTCTATACTGAGAACATTTCTAGTTTCTACTTACTTACTTACTCATGAAGCTGAGTCCTTCTAGAGGAGCCGCCAATTCTGCACTTAGTCAAGAATTTCCCAGCATTTTATGGAACCCGAAGGTTCATTACCGTGTTCATAAGAGCCCTCCACTGGTCCCTATTCTGAGCCAGATCAATCCAATCAATATCATCCCATCCTATCTCTCTAAGATCCATTTTAATATTGTCCACCAACCTACGCCTTGGTCTTACCAGTGGTCTCTTTCAGTTCGTACCTCAAAGGAAACATATTGCGTCCCCAATGTAAAGCGAAATTGCTTTGTATTGTTAGGAATATAATCAGGATTTACTCTAAGAATCAAACGGAACACAAGCATAACCGGCGGGGTAAATAAAAAGTTCTTTTAATGTTGACACAATTGGAAGGTTTGCATATATTAACCACTGCACTACAAATGGCTGGTCTCAGTTTATGTTGTTCCCTTTGGACGACTGTTTACAATGAGCTACGAATAATGTAATATCTTACTTTTATTAGATCGATATACGTAATTGGACAAACTTGATTGCACAAAACTAAAGGCCGTTCTTAAAATAATAATTTGTTCAGTAACTTCATAGCGTGGTTCAAAGCAGCATCTGCTGACAGCTCAATATTACGAACAGCGATCTTGATAAGTCGGGAGAAACAAAAAATTTTGTTACTTGGGGAAAAACAAATTTTTGTTCCCCCAATGACAAAATTTTCATACCTTATGACTACGGGCTGGGGTTCCGTTTAGGCAGGGGCAAGAGATCTGCCCCAACTTCACAGAGACCAGACCCGCTCTGGGGCCCACCAGCCTCATATCAAGTTGGTATTGTGGGGCTTTTTTCCGGGGGATAATGCAGCAGGGACGTGAAGCTGACCACTAAATTCCAAGTAGTAAAGAGGTCAAGAAAATGTGGATCTATGTATCCTGTCCCCCATACGTCTTCATGGCATAGTGTTTAATTAATTAAGCACAGGGACAACTGCCTATTATGTACATCAAAAATTATATAAAATACAAATTACGTTGTCAGTATTTCTGGATAATTTAACGATACTAAATCAATTGGACAGATTATATAACTCTGAATAGTCACTTCATTCTTTTCCAGCTCAGTCGGTATAGAGACAGGCTATGAGATGGACGGCCGAGGAGTCGGAGTTCGAGTCCCGTTAGAGTCAAGAATTTTCTCTTCTACACAACCCCCAGTTCGGCTCTGGGACCCACCCAGCCTCCTCTCTAATGGGTAAGGCAAAGATAAAATTGTCCCTCTGCTTTACTAATTATGCAATACACCATGAAGGCGTATGGGGGAGTGGGTTTATGGATCCACATTTTCTTCACCCCGGCACTAGTTGGAGGTGAGTGGTCACCTTCACGTCCCGGCCGCATTACCCCCGGTAACCATAGTATAGGAGGTTGGGTGGACCCCAGAGCTGGTCTGGACGTGGAGAAGAGAAAATTTATGACCTTACCGAGACTCGAATTCTAGAGGCCCCCTCTTGAACAATAACTTGGGTGGTGCGCTTGTTGAGGTATTTTTATTTGTATGAAAAATGCTTATTTAGAAGAGTTTCTTGATATCTGGCACAAGGGGTACGCGGTATGCTACAAGACGGAAGGTCAAGGGTTCGATTCCCGATGAGGTAATTCATAATTTCAATTCACTTCATTTTTTCCAGAAGGCCTACGGGCCTCGACCCTCGGCCCCCCGCCTCTAACATAAATGAATATAAGAGATCTTCCTGGGGGTAAAGGGCGGCCGGTGCGGAAGGCTGACAACCTCAAGGCCACATGTGAGACGATTGTCCTGATAATATAAGAGCCCTGACGTCTCACAACACTATGGGTGTCCACTGTCTTTTCCTGTTACACGGATAGTTTTGCCTTTATCTTAGACATGTTTTAAGTAAAGTGTCCTTAATATATTACGGAAGATAAGAACGGTTCTCAATAAACAAGGTCTCTGATAAGCGTACACATGTAAATGTTACCATTTTTGTGACGATTCGAAAGAAAATACCAGCTGAGAATCCCCAGTAATTTCTGGGAATAAAAGTGAAAGCAAAAGTAAAGCTATCCCTGTAACAGGCCATGGAGGCCCATAGGGTTGTGAGACGTCGAGGTTCCCACATTTTTTAGACAATCGGCTCAAAGATGGCAGTGAGATTGTCAGCCTTACGCGCCGGCCACCTTTTTCCCGCAGGAAGATTCCTGGTACTCATTTCTGTTACAGGCTGAGTCGACCCCAGGGACACAGTGCGGCTGGAGGGATTAGGTAAATTGAAAAAAAAAATCCAATGACCTTATCGGAACTTGAACCCGCGACCTTCCGGCTTGTAGCATAGTGCCTCAACCAACTACGCTACCGGGGGCCCCCGATGCTCTCTGTAAGCTATCATACGTGCAAGCAGTGGTCTTTGTGCTGTTCATATGCGGAGCAAAGGCAAAAGTAGCGGAAGAAAGCAAAATGGAGGCATCTGACCTCTGGGTGCAAGTCCCTCATTATCCGACTTCAGTAAAATGTGTGACTTTTTTCATAGGATACATGGAAAAGGCCAGGTATGGCCTAATACACGTAAAAACCAGTTCTTTCATTGGTCACTATGACTGACAATCGGGATTGGTAGACAACGCTTACTGAAAAATCTCCTACGCAGAATTGTAAAACTGTCTGTGGGACTTATGGGAAACTATATCCATGGTCTTACACAACCCGACTCAGGAATGGAGGCTCGACGAACACGCCGACCTAAGGTTAGATGGAAAGATGACGTAAGCGAAGACTTAAAGGATACAGGAACTTATAAGTGGACAACTCCCACACAGGACAGAGGCATTTGGAAGGCCAAAGCTGTCGAGCCTTATGAAGAAGAATGTGACTCACTATGGCTGAAAATCCGAATTTTACCCCCTGGGAAAGAGCCCCCGGTGCCCATTAGATTTGAGGCTGGATGGGGCAACATTTTCAATTGACCTAATCTTTCCAGCTGCACTATGGCCCTGGGGTCGACTCAGCCTCTATGAGAAATGAGTACCAGGAATCTTCCTGGGGGGGGGGGGAAAGGGCGGCCGGCGCGTAAGGCCGACAACCTCACCGCCATCTGCGAGCCAATTTCCTAGAAAATATGGGAGCCTCGACGTCTCACAACCCTATGTGCCTCCACGGCCTGTTACAGGGATAGCTTTACCTTCACTCACGAGTTTCAAGATAATTAAAGATTGTGTATAGTAGCCTAGTGCCAACTTTAGCGGATAGAGGGCGTCGTCTGGTCAGCGCAACGGATACCCACGGCCGTTAATTTCGGTTTTCTAGACGGGAGCCGCTATTTCCTTGAAATAGCTTCTCAATTATCATCACGAGGCTGAGTGGAACCTGTTCCAGACCCACTACTTCTTAGGAAAATAATCCGGTAGCGCCGGTAATCGAACCCGGACCTCTGGATCTGTACCCAGGTCGCAAGGTCGGTATAGTTCGCTTGCGGACTAAAACCACGGAGTTGTTTTTTTGTATAGCAGCCTTTATTCTATCTAGAGGCAGTAACAGAGAATTCGCCACAAACATATTTCTTCCAAATTTAGGCTAAAGAAAACGGGTGTTGTGGCAGCCCTGCTCCCCCAATCGATAGTCGCCACTACACCACCGCAAAACAAACAGAATATCATCCCCTAAATACAGGACCAATTATTCATGAGCTTGAGAACAGTAAGTGCGGTCACGAAGCCTTCTGATTACCGTGAACAGAACTTCCAAAGAGAAATGAATAATACATTCACCGCTTCTAAAACATTTCGTCTATGGGCACAACACTATTCAGTTTATATGCACTGAAACAAGACTGACATTCACAGAACTTGTCCAGTGACGTACACAAAGTATCGAAATGAAGTGAAGTTAAAAAAGAAACTATCGAACAGAATCGAGAAACACGAAACGGGCACACAATCGATTGTACTTTCAGTCCAGATCAAAGGAGCATGAGAACTATTACGGAACAAAATAAAACATTACAAACCTCTAGTTACATACATACATTTTCTTCAATGTATACAAGCGTTTGTGAGAGAGCATATATCCTATGTATATACGTACATATAGTATACATATACAATAGAGTGCCGATAATCCGAACTAGTGAAACCACTGACAGGTTCGGCCACCCGAATCCCTTGAGATTTGAAACAAACAACAGCGACGCGGACCGCATAGAAAACGATGCGTCGAATAATTCTATTTTCGTTGCGTGTGTATCCGTTGCCGCGGTAACATTTATACTGTGCCGTTGCCTAAGAAAAATCGCCTCTCTGGCTTAGTGGTCAGAGTTCCTGACTACGGATCCGAAGGTCCCGGGTTCGATTCCCGGCGCTAAAAGATTTTCTGATAAGTAGTGGGTCTTGAACGGGGTCCACTCAGCCTCGTTTGGATAAATGAGGAGCTATTTCGAGGAACTAGCGGCTCCGGTCTAGAAATCCGAAATTAACGGCCGTTGGGATCCGTTGCGTTGACCACGCGACACTCTCTATCCGCTAAAGTTGGCACTAACTTCGTCGACAAGCGGCGGTCGCTCGGTCGGTATAGTTCGCTTGAGAACTAAAGGCCACGCAGTATGTTTTTTGTTTGTTTGTTTAGTGACTAGGTTACAATCTGGACGGCCACAGCTCAATTCTCGGGAGAGGAAAAAGATGTTTCTCTTCTCAAATCGAGACCGGCTCTGGGACCAAGCCAGCGGCCTATCGAATTGGAACAAAGCGGCCGAGGCGTGAAGTTAACCACTCACGTCTATCTAGCGACCAGGATAGGAATACTTGGAGCTACACCTCCACTCTCCAGTACGTTTTCATGCCGTGGTGATTAATTAAGCATAAGGACACATTTTTATCTTTACTGTTTATCTCCTGTCAATGAGACCAAACCTGGTAACTATGGTTACCAGGCTACACGACATTATTTGCCAGACACCGACAGTGTTGGCCTATAGAGATAACGCGTTAGATATGTTTCTGGGAAGTGTTCCGTTCGAAGCCAGATCATGACAGCTGCTATCTTGACTAATGTGGTTCGTTGTATTCCTCAGTCCTTCCATGCAAATTCCGGGATAATATCTTGACGAGGCTACTGCAGTTTCCTTCCAGATTCTATCCAATTCACCATTCAGCGATTATAGTTAACATTCGACTTGCTTACTCACTCACTCATTCACTCACTCACTCACTCACTCACTCACTCACTCACTCACTCATGGAGCTGAGCCCTTCTTGAAGAGCCGCCAATTGTGCAGATACTCAAGAATTTCCCAGCGTTTTATGGAACCCGAAGGTTCATTACCGTATTCACAAGAACCCTCCACTGGTCTCTATCCTGAGCCAGATCAATCCAATCCATCCCATCCCATTCTATCTCTCTAAGATCTATTTTAATATTGTCCACCCTCCTACGCCTTGGTCTTCCCAGTGGTCTCCTTCCTTCCTTCTGGCTTTCCCACCAATATCCCATATGCATTCCTATTCTCTCCCATTCGTGTTACATGCCCTGCCCACCTCATCCTCCTTGACTAGTTAACATTCGACTGTCAGGTTACATTGGAAGCGTCGTCATGTTACCCATAAGCACGGCGTCGGAGAAGACAGTCACGTGAGACTGAATCCAGCTAGCATCTTCTTCTTCTTCCGATATCCCTGGAACGGCGGCGGGGTCTCGGGGTCAGAGGCTATGGAATGTGTGAGCCCCCCGCTCGCGAGGGGAGGTGCATCTCTGCGTGTTTTACAGCCATAAATTAAACAATCGTCCATCCTTTCCTCTTGGATTTATCCTGTACCCCCCAACAAATTGTAGAGGCCAGGTGCGCTCAGAACGGAGCGATAAATGTTTGCCACTCGGACAGACAGATTAGCGTAGCGGTAACTCTCGAGGCTCGAATTCACGAGGTACTCAGTTTGAATCTCCGTCCAGACACCGCCAATCATACTATAAACCGACGCTATACAGAGTGTAAATACATATATGTTACAGTGCTCTGTGGAGACCACTGGGAAGACCAAGGCGTAGGTGGGTGGACAATATTAAAATGGATCTTAGAGAGATAGGATGGGATGGTATGGATTGGATTGATCTGTCTCAGGATAGGGACCAGTGGAGGGCTTTTGTGAACACGGTAATGAACCTTCGGGCTCCATAAAATTCTAGGAAATTCTTGAGTAGCTTCAGAGTTGGCTTCTCCTCAAGAAGGGCTCAAAGGCCTCTACCTGTACACAAACACAGAAAAACACACATACACAAAACACTGAACATTCATGCCCTGAGTGCGATTCGAACTCCCGTTCCCGGCTTCTGAGCGAGTGCAGACAGTTCATGCCTTACACCGCTCGGCTACCGTGACCGGCTTAATTGTGGGTTATTTAAGTAAATGTCCACCTAACGTAATACAACTTATTGGTTAAGTACTATGACTTATTATTTAACGGCCTACCTAGCAAATTAAGCAACGCACCGACTAAGTCACAGTCAGTTACAGAACAGGTCTGAATGTTGCGGAGAAGAGAAAAATCATTTCCCTTGCTGGGAATCAAACTCAGGCCGTCCAGCCCGTAGCACATCGCTATACCTACTATCCTGACCCATATTTAAAATACAGAGATAAACTTAAATGTTTAGACGGCAAAGCAAAGATGATAATTCTACACGAAATTATTCTGTGGTACAAGAGACAGCATCTGGTACACAAACCAGGTTTGCTGCTCGTTACCATATGAAAACAGCTCTAAACTGCGCCTGCGCGACACTTCATGAATAAAAGAATTCTTGTTTTACTATAATTTTTATGTAGTAGCCAATTTAAGAGGAAATAACGTCACAGACGTTTACGGGCTTCATTATGAGAGGGAAAGCTTCCAGAACAGCAAGACGGTCGTATGGGAAGTTTGCTCATGACTCGGCTGTTTGTAGCGCCCCACTTCCAACTGCTAAATGTTCGTTGCCTCTCAATTAACAAACTGAAGGACTAATAGGGAGGTCATACCTGTCTCTCCAGCGTCACGTCTCGCTTTTCAGCCCAGAACCTTTTGTCTTCTCGTCTGCCGTGTAGAAGCATTCAAAATTAGACTGCACAAAACTGTAACTTTGCCTGTGGTTCTGTATGGTTGTGAAACTTGGTCTCTGACATTAAGGGAGGAACATAGACTGAGGGTGTTTGAGAGCAGGGTGTTGAGGAGAATATTTGTACCGAAGAGGGATGAAGTGACAGGAGGTTGCAGCAAACTGCATAATGAGGAGCTTCATAACTTGTACTCTTCTCCAAGTATAATTAGAATGATCAAGTCAAGGAGGATGAGGTGGGCAGGGCATGTAGCATGAATGGGTGAGAATAGGAATGCATATGGGATATTGGTGAGAAAACCAGAAGGAAATAGACCACTGGGAATACCAAGATGTAGCTTGGTGCATATTATTCAAATGGATCTTAGATAGAATGCAGTGGACTGGATTGATCTGGCTCAGGATAGGGACCAGTGGAGGGCTCTTGTGAACACGGTAATGAACCTTCGGGTTCCATAAAATGCTGGGAAGTTCTTGAGCAGCTGCAGAGCTTGTAACGTAACTCTGCTTTCTAGAGAGAAACTTCAACTGATGTGGAACAAAACTCAATGACGACTGCAGGGGTTCAATTAAAAGTAGCGGAGTTAATGGCTACGGCTCCAGCTGCGACGGCTCAGTCGATATAACGACGGGCTACGGGCTGGACTGTCGGGATTCGATTCCCACGGTGGTCAGAACGACTCTGGGGCCCACACAACCTCTTATCTAATGATTTACCGGTGGCTATTTCCTGAGCTTAAAACGGCCAGGGAGTGAAACTGACCGCACACCTCCACCTAGTGCCAAGGTCAAGAATGATGGAGCTATACAAGCACTCCCCCCATACGTCTTCACGGCCTGGTGCTTAACTGATTCGTCTCATGGATAATTTGACATTTTCACCTTATATTGTAGGATAGCGCCTTAAATAGGCCACGACTGCTTCTCGTTATATCAGTCAGAACCAGAATTCATAAGCTGATGTGAGGTTCTCACAGCGGTGACTAATATGTGTGTGTATGTATATAAGTGCGGTGGAAGTTCAGTGATGTTTCGGAGAAAAGTACTGCCTCCATCATCAGGGTTGAATATATGTTAAGCAAAAAAAAAAACAAGCAAGAAGTAAGCAGCAATATGAGTCGTTATCTTTAAAGGCTTTATCAGTTGATACAGCGGCTTTAAACAAACTCTGTGGTAATTATAAAGACCCTACTCTGGGAACTCCGTGCTCCATGTTGATGTTTTACGTAAAGTTGTTCCTGTGCTTAACAAATTAAGCACTACGTCATGCAGGCGTATGGGGGAGTGGATGTATAGATCCACGTGTTAATGTACTGGGCAGTATTTGGAGGTAAGTGGTTAGCGTCACGCCCCCGGCCGATTTACCTCAGGCGGAAGATCCCACGACACCCACTGGACAGGAAGCTGGGTGGGACCCAGAACCGGTCCGGACGCTGTAGAGAAGAGAAAAATCATTTGTCTTTGCCGGGGATCGAACTCCAGTCATTCAGCCCATAGCCCGCCTATATACCGGCTCAATAAATAAATATATATACATATAATAAAATATAATTTGGGACACGCGGTAGCATAGTTGGTTGAGGGACTATGCTACAAGCCGGAAGGTCGCGGGTTCGATTCCCGATGAGGTCATTCGATTTTTCAGTTAACCTAATCCTTCCAGCCGCACTATGACCCAGGGGTTGACTCAGTCTATAACAGAAATGAGTACCAGGAATTTTCCTTGGGGGCCTAAAGGACGGCCGTCGCTTGAGGCTGACCTCACCTCCATCTGTGAGCCGACTGTCTAAAAAATATGGGCTTCCAAATCCTGTTACAGGGATAGCTTTACTTTTATTTATAAGATACAGCTCTGTGCATGAAATATGAGGACATATGCAACCTCACCGCTCTACGTCAAGTTGACGCAAGTCGCGCTCAGAACACATACAAACAAGCAACTAAAGCGATGTTACTGATCCCACAATTATCTCTGTCACGTGACTATTGCTTCCAAGAGTCGAGAGTTGCCAAGAAAGTAAAAATTACATCTTGAAGGCCCCCTGCAAAGAAAACAGCCATGCAACGAGTTTCTGGCCCCCTAGACGCGGCATCGCTGCTGGATGTTTCAACACTTGTAAACTCAATTAATAAAACTGCAGGCACATAAAACCGTGTTCGGACTCCAAACAAGCGGGTAGCCTTCTGCGCGCAAGAGCGATACAACGCCCTGAAGATACGGGGGACAGGAGACCAGCTTAGTCTAACTACCCATACGCCTCGTCCCTCTGCAAACCGGATACAAATGCGGTAACAGTTTAGCCTAGGCATTTCAGTGTCAGAGGCGTAAACAAGCGAAACTGGACCCATCTCAAAAAATAACCTGCTTCCTGAGAAGCTGCCAGTCGCTCAGCTACTCAATTTTTTTTTCCCCTTGCCACTACAGCCCCAGTGGGCCTAGGCCTACCTCCACGAACTACTCCGTTCACTTCGGTTTTTCTAGATCTTACGCATTCGGTAGGACTCCTTGGGCGGGTGATCAGCTCGTCGCAAGGCCTCTACCTGTACACAAACACAGAAAAACGCACACACACAAACTAAACATCCATGCCTTGTGTAGAATTCGAACCCACGATCCCGGTTTCCAAGCGACCGAAGACAGTACATGCCTTAGACCGCTCGGCTACCGTGAACGGCCAGCTACTCAGTTAGTTCCCAACATGTTATGGAACCCAAAAGTTTCATCACTGTGTTCACAAGAGCCTTCCACAGGTCTCTAGCCTGAGCCAGATGAATCCAGTCCATACCATCCTATCTTAGCCCATTTTCCCTATTTTGAGAAATAAAAGTAAGCTTATGAGATCACCTTATTGTCTCTGTGTTTGTATCCCCTTTTCGTTGCTAGGCAACGGTTCGGTAAAAACTTTTCTGCGGCAATGAATACACATTCAACAATAGAAGTATTGTTGGACGCGTCGTTTTCTATCCGGTCCGTGTCGTGCGAAAGGAAAGTACGCGATTAGTTTTTCCCATAACTTCTTGTTTTACTACCCACCTACCTATGTCTGAGTCTTCCCAGTAGTGTCTTTCCAAGTGGCTTTTCCGCCAGAATTCTATGTTCATTCTTCTTCTCCCCCATGAGTGCTACATTCCCTGCCCATCTCATCCTCCTTGACATAATCAAACTATAAGAATATTATGGCAATTTATTAATACGGCACTCTACAGTATCTACCACATGAGGATGGCAAAAAATGGTCGAAACATGTAGTGGTTTTACCAACCAGATAGGTCTAGCGGTGATGCTCTAGACTTGTAACTGGGAGGTGCTCGATTCGAATTCTGGCCGCGACCCCGACTCTCCTTAATGAGGTATTGCGTGGTCTTCTTTAGTCCCTCTAGAAAACCGCCGGGATAGTACCTCAATTAGGAAAAGACCACGTCCTTCCAGATCGCTACAAATAAATTATTTACTTATCATCAGCTTGCATAATTGAACTCTGATTTAGGACTGTCAAAATTAATCGATTTTTTAATTATTCTCGCATGGAAGTTAACAAAAATAAAATAAACACAGCCAAAGAAGGCGCAGTGGTTGACAACATTAGTAGCCGTTACGTGTCGCGCTTACCAAAATCGCTGTAATGAAGTGGTAGCGTGAAGCGGCCTGCGCATGCGTCGGAAAATTCTGTCCGCAAATGCAAATCTGGATTGTTTCTGCGTGTCTGAGCTGTCGCAGCTTCATAATATATACAGTCTGGTTATATGTCTCTACTGCTGCACAGTTCAGGTTTTTCATGCTGTTGTAATTCAAGCCGATTAAACCGTGTTACCACGAGCAACTGCCCCAGCGGGGAGACCTTTCAGACTGTCCAATCAGACACTTCAATACTGCCTAATCACCTAATTTTTTTTTCGCTGCAATAATTAGCTTCTGCTTAAGAGATGTATAAAGAGCATAGTGGGATCTGTAAGTGCCAGTGTAGAGGCCAGTCTATGGGCTGCAAGGCTAAGGATAGGAGTTCTATTCCCGGGAGGGGCAAGAAATATTTATTCTATTCTATACAGTTCCCATACCGGCTCTTTGACCCTACCAGCTTCATACCGAATGCGACCAGGGCTGACCACCTACCTCCTTACAACGCCTAAGTTAAGAATGCGTGGAGCTATGCTTCCTCTCCTCCATACGTCTTCATGGGAGAGTGTATAATTAAACGTAACGATAAATTTACTTCAAGTTGAAAGACCTAATCTTCTTCATTTCAGATTCATGAAGGGTTAGCAACTAGCAGCTAGTGCTGACAAAAGAGAACCAATAAATTTCCAACCAACTAAAAGGAACGTAAAGTTACTAGAAGTTTCCGTGGTTTTCTTCACTTCCTCCAGTTTTCTGTAGAGATATCATCTCAGATTATGTCATGTATGCTGCATTTCACATTCTTTCAAATTCATTACTCCCTTGTCGTCCTATTATTTGGCGCTATATAGGCTGATCTGTTGACAATGTCCTTCAGCAAATCCGTGTTAAGTGTGTCCTTTGTTACCTCGGCACTGCACATCCTCATGATGTCGCCGGAAGAAATGAATTCCAGATATGGACGATACCTGTGGATAGCCGATAAGGGATAGTCCTCTAGGTTGGGTGATCGGCGTGGGGCTAAAGGCTTCTCACCGTAGCATTCCACCACACAGAAGGTCTCCTACTTAGAAGGATTCCTTGGAACGGCTTAAGCGAAGGAAAATGAGTATTAGAGAAACAGCATGGAAGGAGAGCGTGTGGACTGGATTCATCTGGCTCACGACAGGGACAAATTTCAGGCTCATATGAATATGATAAGGTTTGGGTTCCATAAATTGTTTTAGTGACTGAGAAACCGCTCGCTTCTCAAAAAGATCTGCGCTCCATGGAATTAGGTGATGTGGGCTTTTGTGAGCATGGCAGTGAACTTTCTGGTTCTATATAATGATAGTAATTCCTTGGGGGAGAGGAGAAATGCGTATAGGATATTGGTGGGAAGGCAGGAAGGAAGGAGACCACTTGAAAGACCAAGGTGTAGGTGGGTGGACAATATTAAAATTGATCTCAGAGAGATCGGATGGGATGGTATGGATTGATGTGGCTCAGGATAGGGACCGCTGGAGGACTCTTGTGAACCTTCGGGTTCCATAAAATGCTGGGAAGTTCTTGAGGGCTGCACAACTGGCGGCTTCTCAAGAAGGGCTCAGCTACATGAGTGAGTGAATGAGTGAATTCCTTGGGTAGATGAGCAACTGCTCGCTTCTGAGGAAGGTCTCCGACCTATTGAAGGCGGGCTCTTGTGAGCACGGTAACGAAACTGAGAATTCTGAGAATTTCTTGAATGGCTAAGAGATTATTTGCTTGCTTCCATTGAGTTAGTTAAATTAACTATACATAAATAATATGGCTAGTTTAAAGGTGCAGGGTTCGGTGCCCGGCTATCAGAATCGCTGGGCGGTCTCGGAGAGAGTTACGGAGACAGTGGGGGTCACAGAGAGCATTCTCGATTAGTTCTGCCCGGAACCTGCAGAGTGATGGAGTGGCCGCATTCGTAATGTGTCAGCTGGCTTTGTTATCGGCTAGTTTCGTGGGCAGCGTCAGTCGTTTGTCTGTTGTCATTCGCACCAGCTGCAACGGAAGAGATGCAGTCCAATCTCTTGGTCTATAGACTGTTTCGGTTTCAAGTCCAGTCACGTTATCTAGGAAACAAACAAAGCGGTTATCTAAAAAAAATCAACTAACGAAACCAGAATCTTCTGAGACCTGAAGCCGATTAACCAAGTTGAAGATGACCGACGTTTCGGAGGAACGTAGTGTATCCTTCTTCAGAGATGAAGATATGTTAAAGAAGTAGTGAGCAAGAAGCCAGCAGGGAGCCGGGACAGCTCAGTCGGTATAGCGACTGGCAACGGGCTGGACGACCGATGGGTCGGAGTTCGAGTCCCAGCTTCTTATCCAATGGGAACCGAGGGTAAAGCGACCGTGGCGTGAAACTGACTACTCATCTCCAAGAAAACGTGGATCTATATATCCACTCCCCCATACATCCTCTTGACGTAGTTAAGCACGGGGCAGCTTCGCCTTTAAGTAGCCTGCAGTCTCCGTGGTGATGACTGGTACCTTCCTGGCGAATGTCAATATTTCGAATGCATATACTGCCTACTTCTTCAGAGTAATCACGTTTACTGATGGTTTAAAGACGGAGCAAAATGGCTCAAGCGGTAAAGCTACTGACTTGTATTAGGGGTGGGAGGTTCTTGGTTCGAAACTCTTCCGTGGTATCGACTAAACTGAATACGATTTTTCGTTTTATTTTCAGTCCCTGCAGGTACACGAGTGGAATAACACTTCAAAATAGGCCACGACGTTTCCTTCCATGTCCCCTTACAATTCATTTCTCACTAATCCTCCTGCCATTCGACGCTACACGTTCTGAACTTCTGAGAACGTCGATAAATAAATCACATATATAAATATCTGGGCCTATTCTTCATTAAGCATTCAATAATTTTCTGCTGTTTGAGAGTTTTCTTGTTATTTTCAAGGTGGTAGAATATTTTTTCGAAACGTCGGTATCTGCCTACAAGATTACAGGGTGTCTTAACACAAAAGACCACAATATGAAGGCGTATGTGTACATAGAGTGATTATTTGTTCTTTATTCCTACATTCTCACGTTATAAAGCACTTTATTTTTTCGTGATCTACCAGCGGTGCCAGGATCCAGAACATATTGCGTCATGAGGGAGAATAATATATGAACAATACATTTTTGTGACATGTAGACCCATGGCTGTGTAAAGATGCGACAAAGCAATAGCCGTGACTAGGAAACAGTTCTGTGGATACGTTGCTTTCCCGGCTAAAGAGAGAACACGCAATAATTCAAGATACTTTTTATATGCGGTCCGTGCAACGGTTATAAAAGGGCCAGAAGTCTTAAACTTGGCTGCTGTTAAGTTAAAGTTAAAGTGACTAAGTTGTTGTAGCATAAGATACATAATATTGGCATCATGTACTTTGCAAAGCCTGTGCTGAAAGAACTTGGAAGAATTTTCAGTAACTTGCTTTAAGTGCGATACGTACACTTGACGAAAGTCCAATTATAATCACAAGAGAAAAACCCATCTTCTCCTCAGAAAAGACATTACATAAGGACTATGACTGCAAGGGTTCAGTTGAAAAATAAAATTACTGGTCGTGAGTCTCAAGGGGTTTCGCCAAGAACAACTGACTGCATTGAGAGCAGAACTTGTGAGAAGTGAGAAGCTGGTAGCTGAGACCTGGTAGAGTTCGGGAACCCAGAGGAAGGGGAACGTCATTCATTGGAAGCCGCTACCAAGCAACGGCTAGTAAAGATTGAGAAGACGTTACAGGTGCTGGAGTTACAGTGATATTTGGAGTGCGTAACTCAGTAAAACTGTCTTAGTTATTTGTAGTTACGTTCTGTAAGTGTCCAGTAAATCCAGTTAAAATCCAAACCCCGTCTGTACTCACAGTCACGTGTTGTTATAAAAGGACGCGGAAAGAAGCGGCGGTGTGTTAACAGAGATACATTCCCAACATTTGCTCGTGTTCTGCCCGAGATTCGAAACGAGAACCCTCCGATTGTTGATATCTGGAACGTTACTCTTATGCCAACCGGCTGAGGGTGTAACATGCCCTCATGTCTTGAGACTTTTAGCTCTATTTGCGGATTCATCAGTGTTTCTCCGGGCAGAACGTTCCATCGGACAAAAGAAAGAGTTTGTGGAAGCGAATTCTATAGAATATTTCGATTGGAAGCTTACAGATTCCTTACAAGCTGAGTGAAGGATCAATGGAACAATATTTATACGCGGTCAGATACTATCAGATGCATTAGCCGCAACAAAGGCGTACCTAAGTGCCCATCTAATGGACTCGTCATCAGGTGTCAGTGTTACCAACCTCATGGCCGATCAGGTGTTTTCTAGTCCAATTAAGATGCCTCCTCTGCTTAAACAGTCCGACATCTACTGTGTTTGTCAACATGTGGTCCGCAGCATTTTAAATTTTCCTTATTTTAAAAGAAATGAGAGTAGATTTACTTGAGTACAGTGTTGTCTGTGTGTGTCTGTGTGTCCCTCCACTATTATTTTTTAATGCCTCAACAAATCTTTACAAAACTTGGCACCTGAATCCAACTCAACAGCGTACTTCATAAATCTCTCACATCAACGACTAGGTAAAAATGTTTTCTATTCTGTTCGTATCGTACAAAGGAATATTGTCGTGAAGATGGAGGTGACATACGGGTATAACTCAGAAATATCGGCAAGCTTCTACAAGACTGCACAGAGTCACATGCCAGAATGTATTAGTATTCACATTCACCGCTGTTAGAACCTCGAATTTTGTGTTCTTGTTTGTGATTTATTTAAACGTACAGGCAGTAACGTACATTACACAGCATCGAATCGTTCATTCACTAATGAACAATGAATTGGAAGGGATACGGGGAGAAGCAGCCATAACCCATCCCAAGGACATACCTCACAAGTCCCTAGGAGAAACTTAGGAAAAATCACGAAAATTCTGGGTCAGGATTATGGGTGTCTTGACAGAGATTTGAACCGCGTAGTTCCATGACAGAAATCTGAATCATTATCGACTAAGCCGTTTTAGACGGTCTATATTAGAAAAAAGTAAAAGTAAAGCTGTCCCTGTAACAGACCGTGTAGGCCCATAGGGTTGTGAGACGTCGAGGCTCCCACATTTTTTAGAAATCCGCTCACAGATGGCGGTGAGGCTGTCAGCCTTATGCGCCGGCCGCCCTTTACTTCCAGGAAGATTCCTGGTACTCATTTCTGTTAGAGGCTGAGTCGACCCCAGGGCCATAGCGCGTGTGGAAGCATTAGATAAATTGAAAAATGCAGTGACTCCATCGGGAATGGAACCCACGATCTTCCGGCTTGTAGCACAGTGCCAGAGACAACTACGCCAGTACATTATGAAGGAGCATGAATGATCCATGAGATAGACGTACAAACTTTTAAGGGAAACCCTGAGAGAAGGAGACTAGTAGAAAGATCTAGTGGTAGATGCGAGGATGATATTAAAATGGATCTTAAGGAAATAGGATGTGAGGATGTGGACTGGATTCATCTGGCTCAGGATAGGGAGATGTAGCGGGTTCATGTGACACGGTTACGAACCTTTGACATTCATAAAATGCTGGGAATATCTTCCGTCGTTGAGCCACTACTAGCTTCTCAAGAATGATTCAGCTGCATGGAAATTGATGGTTAGTTTATGCTAGTTGCATATTAGGTTGTCATTATTAATAATGTAGACAAAACAGGGACGGTATGTAAGTATGCAATAAAATAAACAGTACGAAGGCGGTTGGGGTGTGACGGGCCGAAACCTGACGGCGGCGGTCTTTGTGAGGCAACAGAAGGCTCAGGAATGCGACATTGTTGACAGGTGCTCTGTGAGAACAGGATGGGAATCAATTAGTGTAATCACGCGAACCGTTGAGCTGTCCGGCTTGGACACAAACACATATCTGTGTTCCGTGCTTCCTGCTCTGTCCGTACACATTCAGTTTCTGAGCGGCCAGCCGGGTCCTCTCTTCGAGGCATATCATGTTCTTCTTAGTCCACGCTCCTCATTTAAAAAAAAAGTTTATTAAGCCTATTATTTTTATTATTTTTATTGCTAGTGGGGTGGGACTAAGTCCCTTGTACTGCGGCCACTTCTGGCCTACTGTACCAGCCCCAGATGATATGTGAGGGTGATTGTGGAGCAATTGGTGGAATGAAGATTGGCAGGGGAAACCGAAGTACTCGGAGAAAACCTGCCCAAGCGTTACTTTGTCCACCACAAATCCCACTTGACCAGACCCGGGCCGCCGCGGTGGGAAGCCAGCGACTAACCACTTGAGCTATGGCGCGGCCTTTATGAAGCCTAAGTGCTCTCTCTCTCTCTCTCTCCCTGTCTGTCTATCTCATTTCTTGCTTCCTATGAGGTCCGTGTCGTATCAAGGAAAGCAGATGATTAGTTCTTCCCAGAACTTCTTGTTCTATACGTGACACAAACTGTCGGTAACCAGTGTGTTAGTAATCTTGATATAAAATGCAGTTGTATGACGTTAAATGAAAGACACGCGGTAGCGCAGTTGGTTGAGGCACTATGCTGCAAGCCGGAAGGTCGCATGATCGAATCCCGATGAGGTGGATTTTTTCAATTGACCTAATCCTTCCAGCCGCACTATGGCCTTGGAGTCGACTGAGCCTCTAACAGAAATCAGCACCAGGAATCTTCCTGTGGGGTAAAGGGCGTCCGGCGCGTAAGGCTGACAACCTCACTGCCATCTATGAGCCGATTGTCTAGAAAATGTTGGAGCCTCGGCGTCTCACAACCCTGCGGGCCTTCACTGCCTGTTACAGGGATAGCTTTACCTTTTATGCAGTTCCATATTAATTCAGAAAATCAAAACGCGGCGACGCCTGTTTAAAGCCACTACTTCTAACCATCCTAACATGTTGAGGGCCGTGCCATAGTTCAAGCGGTTAGTAGCTGTCTTCCCACCGTGGCTGTCCGGGTTTGATCCCTGGTCAGGTCATGTGAGACTCGTGGTGGAGGAAGTGGCATTGCGGCAGGTTTCCTCCGAGTAGTTTCCCCTACCACTTCTCATTGCACCGATTGCTCTACACTCATCGTCTAACATCCGGGGCTGGTACAAGACGCCGGCTAGTGGCCGACGTGGCAAGTGGACTCAGTCTCACCCCACCCCAGAAAGATTTCTCTTTCACACTGCCCTTCTTAAGAGGACGCGAAGGCGAAGCCTGGGAACCTACTCCCCCCCCCCCCGCAACAAAAGGAATATTCAACTTCTCCCATGAATTTCGCGTTTCGCCTACGTTTCCACCATACTTCCATATCCGTTCCTCTCGCCTGTTTCATTTGAAGACGCTGTCAGTAACGACAAGCGTCTAGTGATCTACTCATGCTGAATCATTAACTGCGAAAAATACGAATGGAAGTCGCCATGCCTTAGAGAATATTTCTTTTATGTTTACTTGTACTACTGGTTTATTATGACCGCCTCTGTGGTATAGTGGTCAGAGTTCCTGGCTACAGATCCAGAGGTCCCGGGTTCGATTCCAGGTGATACCAGATTTTCTGAGAAGTAGTGGGTCTTGAACGGGATCCACTCAGCCTAGTGAGGATAATAGAGGAGCTATTTCAAGGAAATAGCGGCTCCGGTCCAGAAAACCAAGATTAATAGCCGTGGGGATTCGTTGCGCTGACCACGCCACACCCTCTATCCGCTAAAGTTGTGCACTAACTTCGCCAACAGGCGGCGGTCGCTCGATCGGTACAGTTCGCTTGCGGACTACAGGCCACGGTTTTTTTTATTGGTTTATTAAATTCCTTTTTGTTTTCGGTCTGTGCCTCCAGTACTGAAGAACCTGAAGAAAGCGTTCAGTCAGGATAACGAGCCAATATTTCCTGCGGACACGCACACAGGAGGAAGACCTGGTGCTCGTGCGTCAGGTTCAGCGATAAATTCGCTACAAGGAAATCCCGGCCAGAAAAAACAAAGCAGAAGACGAGGAAAAAGAAGAAGGTTAATGATTGCAACTATCAACTTCAATGCCGCGTTGCAGTGAGTCATGGAACTTGTGCGCGGTGTCCGTTATCACGGCTTCCTATAAGAGGTGTGAGTGGGTACGAGGTTAGGCCAGACAGCCAAGCAGCGACGCCTGGTAAGTACTCAAACCGGCCGAAACGGACTCAACATTCCACGTACCAGAGACTCAACTTCTCTGCACAACGCAACTTACGGGTTATGTCTGTTTCAGCAACTTTATCAGTGTAGAGTTTGAGGTTTTCACACCGGTGGTTATGAAGAATTCAATCCTCTTGGATACAACGACATGTAGATCGTTGAAACCCGGTCACAGTGGCCGTGCGGTCTAAGGCATGAACTGTCTTCGCTTGCTCGAACCTACAAATCGTTGGTTCGAACCCCACTCAAGGCATGCATGTCTGTGTTTGTGTTGTCCTGTGTGTAGGTACCGACCTTGCGACGGGCTGATAACTCGTCCAAGGAGTCCTACCGACTGTATTAAATTATTAAATGTGAAAATGAAATGAAGCGTTTCACGTAGGCTCTATGCTCCAAGAGGGAGCAACTGGACTAAAAATAGACCTATCTATCTATCTATCTATCTATCTATCTATCTATCTATCTATCTATTCTGACTATAGCCCTTTGTTGGACCTTGGCCGTTTTTTCAGTTCTTGATCTTATACTTAGTCGGTATGACACTTTGGATGGGGGATCAGCCCGCCGCAAGGTCGCTACTTACACACAGAATAACCACATACAGACATCCTTGCCTCCGGTGGGATTCGAACCCACGATCCCAGCGTTCGAGCGAGCTGAGACAGTTCGTGCCTTAGACCGCGGGGCCACCGTGATCGGTATCTAATGTACCCTATTTCAGTCAGTTTAAATGACGTATATACCCGTTTGTGGCATGTACTGTCTTCGCTCGCTTGGAAATCGGGATCGTGGGTTCGAATCCCACTCAGGGCATGGATGTTTAGTTTGTGTGTGTGAGTTTTTCTATGTTTGTGTACAGGTAGAGGCCTTGTGACGAGCTGATCACCCGCCCAAGGAGTCCTACCGAATGTGTAAGATCTAGAAAAACCGAAGTGAACGGAGAAGTTCATGGAGGTAGGCCTAGGCCCACTGGGGCTGTAGTGCCAAGGAAAAAAATATATACCCGTCTGTAGCAAGGAAAGAGTTAATGTATATTAAGTCTAGTGACTTTTTTTTTGGTTTGAAACTGAGATTGACAGACTTGCCCCGCCCTACCCTGTGTTTTTTTTTCAAAGGTTCAATGTCCAAATTTGTTAGACCATTTCTCAAGGTTTGTATCAAACAAAAGCATTTGTTGTGTCTGTACTAGAAAGAAGAGGACACACGTGACACAAAGAAGATGAAGGTGTTTCTACTGTTGGCATCCCTGGTTGTGGGACTCAGGGCTCAGTCTTGTAGTTACAGCAGTGTGTGCTCCGACCACACCATGTGCAAGTACCAGGTGAGAGCCTTGCCTCCATTTCTTGTCGCACTTTCTCTGCTATCACCGAGTATGCTCGTAGTTGAGACGAGGCACGAGAATGGTCGAGTCCATTGAGACAGGGATTGTAGCGTGGGTATGTGTTGTAACAATACGTGACCCTCCTTCCCTCACATAAGCCAGTGCAACCACTTCCCCGCTACATTTGCATACATCTCACGAGCAACACAAAGGCCAAGCATTCGGTCAGGCATAGGACAGTTCAAGTGGCTGGGCTGCCGTGGCAGCGAATACTACTAGAAACAGGGCCATGTATATATAATCTTAATTCATAATCGTAAATTTAACCTACTTTCCTCATTTTCATAAAAATTAAGTAGGCTTATGCGATCTCAATGCTGTCTGTATGCCTGTGTATCACCACCTATTAACTTTCGAATGCCTGAAACAATCTCTATTAAATTTGTTACGTATATCGTGGTACCTGAGCCCATATCAAAGGCATACTCCAGAAATTCCACCACTTAATCTTTGTGTCTGTATATGTATCGCCCTAACGTTGCTAGGTAACCGTTCGGTAAAAATTTTACCGCGACAAGGAATATACACGCAGTAATAGAGGAATTGATGGAAAGTAGACAATTAGTTCTTCCCACAACTTCTTGTATACTTTAATACCCGTAGAACTTGCAGTATTTTTTTTTATTGCTAGTGGGGTGGGACTAAGTCCCTTGTACTGCGGCCACTTCTGGCCTATTGTACCAGCCCTAGATGATAGGTGAGGGTGATTGTGGAGCAATTGGTGGAATGAAGATTGGCAGGGGAAACCGAAGTATTCGGAAAAAACCTGCCCCAGCGCCACTTTGTCCACCACAAATCCCACTTGACCAGACCAGGGATCGAATCCGGGCCGCCGCGGTGGGAAGCCAGCGACTAACCGCTTGAGCAATGGCGAGGCCCTAAAAAAAGAACTTACAGTAAATATGGTAGATGTTAAGTCCTAAAATATTTAACACAAGAAGTGCATGAAATCAGGGAATAAAGACCTGTAATCCAGATTTCATTTCCGTATGCAGGGCTACGGTTCGAAATGTGGTCAGCCTATACACTCTGGAGTAACAAGTAACAGTGACAAGCAGAAAATTGTCGATGCGCACAACAATCTGCGCAGGAAAGTGGCCAAGGGACAGGAAACTCAAGGAAAACCGGGCCCGCAACCTTCTGCAGCCAACATGAAGAAGATTGTGAGTATATATAGATATAGTATCCGGGATAGCTCAGTCGGTACGACTGGCTGCGGGCTGGATGACCGTGGGGTTGGAGTTCGACTCCTGGTAAAGTCAAGAATTTTCTCTTCTCCATGACGTTCAGACCAGTTCTGGAGCACCAGCCTCATTTCCAACGGGTACCGGGGGGGGGGTCCTTCCCCGGAGGCCGGGGCGTGAAGCTGAGTTACTGAAGGTTCCGTAAAACACATAAACACACACACACGCCTACTTACGTCACACTGTTACAAATGTTCCATTGTACAATAACAAGGAAAACCATAAGAAAAAAAGTATGTTTGCTACAAACATGACCTTGTCCTGTCAGTGGAGTTTGTGTGTCGATATAAACAAAGGGATCGCGAAACGAAACAATGGCGGAATGCGCCCAAGCAAGCGCGCGCACACACACGCGCGCCTGCGCAAACATACTGAAACAGAAATTTCCTCTCTCGTCATACAGTCAGATAAACAGCAAAGTCGCTTTAGTGACTGAGTCAAGGTCAATGGTCTTATGTAGAGTTGACGTTAAATGTAGGAACCGGGATAGCTCAGTCGGTGTAGCGACGGTTTACGGGTTGTTCGGCCCGGGTTCGATTCCCGGCAGTGCAAGATTCTTCTCCTCTCCACAGCATCCAGACCGTCTCTGGGGCCCTCCTTGCCTCACATCCAATGGACACCAGGGGCGATTTCTCCGGGTATAAACTGACCTGTAATTATTGACGAGGTCAAGAAAACGAGGATCTATATATCCATTCCCCCATACCCCATAGCGCAGTGCTTAATTAGTTAAGTACAGGGACAGCTTGCGGCGACAAGCAGTGAAGCTGATTATTATGTTATCACTGCCCCCCCCGCCAATGTATATAACATGACAGGAGCAACACTTTAAAATCACGATTTTATTTAATATAATGTAGCATTCACGGCAAAGGTCGACACTGCAATACCGACTGAAGCAGAGGTATTGACAGTCAATGCTGTCATCTTGTGACTGTATTCTTAACTACTTCCAATGACCTATGAATAACATACACATAATCACAAACCGTGTCCTGCTACATTTACATTCTGTGCGCGTTATCTGAACTATTCTTACGTCCGAAGAATAGCTTGCGAGGGCATGACGTCGTATAGTCGGGTAGAAAAGTAATATCTCCGGGGAACATGCCTCTGTTTTCAGAGTAGGGGAAGGCAGTAGGATCCTCCGAAGATCTTATAATGTTTTGGCACAATACATACGACATGCAAATCCGAGAAAATAGCACTTTATGGTCTCCGCCATAAGGACCTCAAATTTCATATCCTTTCTTCTATTCACAGTCATGGGACAACGAACTGGCAACAGTGGCCCAGCGGTGGGCAGATCAATGCAGCTTCGGACACGATGCCTGCAGGAATGTTGGTATGTAATTTAACGACAACATATCACCTGCATACTGTCGAAGTACAAATATCTAAATTACTGCTTGTAGTCACAAACCCGCAACAATCTCCGAATAATTGTTGGCCGTAACAGAAGACTTAGCTCGACTCAGTTTTCAAGTGGTGGTCAAGCTTACGACCGTTCAAATGACTAAGGTGCCGTTGTAGCATAAGATACGTAAGATATGCATTATCTGTTCTGCAAAGCCTGTAATGACAGAGGACTTGTATATAGTGCAAACGAATAATTTTCAATAACACGCTTTATGTGCGATACGTACACTTGACGAGCGACAAAACCATATTCTCGTGAGAGAGAGAGGATGTTACGTAAGTACTATTATTACAGGGGCTTAGTTACAAAAAAAAAATTCTGGTCGTGAGTCTCAAGGGAGTTGGTGCTAATGCGAACTGATTGGTGGTAAACAGCCAGTTGTAAAGTAACTTTTAATTTGGGTCTTCAGAGAGTTATAGGATGTGTTCTGGTAGATGAGCACAAACGTTACAATGGAATATATTGTTTCCATCTTCAGAGAGTACAATTCTCCGAGACGGTGGTTCCGGTCTACAAGAAAATCCAGAACATACGAACAACGGAAACCGTTAGCGATGGTGATAATTGTATTCAGGTGGCAGAAATTTTGATTTGGGGTTGCCAAATTTAGGCCTACAAATTGTAATCTTTGATCAATATTTTCATTTTACAGGGAGGTTCTATGTAGGCCAAAACGTGTACCAATCGTCAACAAAGGGTTCTAGTCCAAACGGGCAACAGGACTGGCAGTCTGCTGTACAGGCCTGGTATAACGAGGTGAAGGACTTCAGCAAAAACAGTGTCAGTCCCTTCAAGTGAGTACCTTCGCAGAACGGGTTGGTGGTGTGCCGAAGGGCGAGAAACGCATTTATAAAGGGCAACAGTAGGGACATATACCATCTGCACTTTTCCCTCAAGCACATATATTTTGGAAGTGCTGCATAACGAGGAGATTCATAACTTTCACTCTTCTCCAAATAAGGAAATTCAAGTCATAGATGAGCTTGACAGGGAATGTAGCATGCATGGGGAGAAGATAAATGTATAGAGGTTTTCGGTGCGAAAGCCAAAAGGACAAAGACATCTAGAAAGACATAGACGTAAGTAGGAGATAATATCGTCACGTGTAGTACGAGTGTACGTGACTATAGACGGGGTTTTGATTGGGGAATAGATTTATTGGACATTTAAACACAAAACTCATAACTACAAGTAAATATAACGATATCATTAATCCACACACTTTACAGTTCAGTAGGGGACACGGTAAGCCTTCTCACTTTGCCATCGCTAGTCGTTTTCTGGTAATGGATAATAGAAGTTTTCAGCCATCTGTGTTCATTTCGTTACTGTTCGGCGAATATCCCGCAGCTGAACTGCACTTCTGACTCTGTCCCTTGCTTATAACATCTCAGCACGGACCGTGCAGAAACACCTCGTTTCCACTGTTATAGTTCATTTATTAAGAATATGCTACCTAGCAATGGGCACGGGCTTATCAAGCCGTTGACCAGAAACAGGTCTGGCATATCCGCGTATCTCGCGGTCATTGCATAGCAACGGCTCTACACGCCACAATATTAAATGGATCTTAGAAAAAATGGGATTGTATGCGTTTGACACATCTGGCTCAGGATAGGGACCAGTGAAGGGCTCTTGTGAACACTAATAAAATTACATGTTCCATACAATTTCGGGAAAGAAATTGGTGTTCGGGAAGTGCTCGGTTCAATATTTCTCAGTCACTCTAGGCAATGTCGAGATAACATCTGAATGGAGCCGTGTGACTGCCTTTTCTTCCAAATCCTTTCCACACCCTCTGTGATCTAGAGGTCCCGGGTTCGACTCCCGTCGCTACCAGATCTTCTGAGAAGTAGTGTGTCTGGAACGGGGTCGACTCAGCCTCGTGAGGATAACTGAAGAGCTACTTGAACGGAAAAGTAGCGGTTCCGGTCTCGAAATCCGAAATTAACGGCCGTGGGGATCCGTTGCGCCGACCACGCGAGACCCTCTATCCTCAAAAGTTGGCACTAACTTCGCCGACAAGCGGCGGTCGCTGGGTCGGTATAGTTCTCTTGGGGAGTACAGGTCACGGGGTTATTCCAATCATGCAATCATTCGACGCCATATTGTTACAGCACCTTTGAATAAGCAGCAGACACGCGTACAAGGCCCTCGTTAGTCACTGGGGTTTCTGTTATCAGGTACAGCTCAGGCGCGGGCCACTACAGCCAGGTGGTGTGGGCCACTTCAGACAAAATCGGCTGTGGATTCACGGCCTACGCGGGTTCCGACGGCTGGTACAACAAGATGTACGTGTGTAACTACGGCCCGGGTGGGAACGTCATAGGGGGCTCCAGCAGCATGTACACCATTGGGGGCGCCTGTTCCAAATGCTCTGGCAACTGTGACAACGGCCTTTGTGTGTGATTCAGGGGATATCTTGAAGGGGCGAGGGAGGTTGGGGGTGTAGACTCTTTGCCTACAAATTTATGTTTAAGATTTCCATCTTCTTGGATATAATGTTGTTTAGTACGCTGATAGTCAATCGACGTTTCGGACGAACATTTCGCCTCTATTTTTAAGGTCGAAGCAGGCTTTGCTTGCCACCTGACTTCACTCTGGTTACTTGATTTTCGGCCATGATGATGGAAACATATTCATCCGAAACGTTCCGTTGACTTACAACGGACTACACGACCATATATCCCAGAAGATGAAACTCTTCATGTGTTTAATTAAATTCACTTTCTCTGATCATCCTAAAATATTCATACTGTAAGATTGTTTTTAAAATAAACTTTTTATTATTAGTATTCATATCTTAACTAAAGAAGTGGCCGCGTGTAGATCTACTGTCAGCCGATGTTTCGGAGGAACGTCAATTCACACAAGATCTACACGGTGCCAGATCCCAGAACACGCCATTCTTCATAGTCACTGTCGTGAAAACCTCAAATCCTAAATATCTTACATATTTCCTTATTTCTTTATATTTTTTATTTACTTAAAAATTTGGTTTTGAGGGAGAGATTCCTGGGTTGACCCCTCCCCATTCCGACGCTTATGATGTTGAATGAAATAAAGAGTCCTCTCGAGTTGTATACTGTTTTGGTTTAATTCCTAACACCACGTTACAGCGGGCACATACTGCCCAAAATAGTGCCCTCAATAAGTCAATATCCTTTCCAATTCGTCATCTTCTTCTCTTCCTTTCGTATCAGCACCCCCCTCCCAAATCCTGTCTATTTTCCCATCAGAATTAATCTGGAATTATGGATCTTAGAGACACTTGATAGTCCTCCTTGTACGGGGGATCAGCTCTGACACAAGGCCACTACCTACACACAGGACAACAGGAACACAGAATAAACGCGGACAGACATTGAAACCTCGAGTGAGTTTCAAACCCGCGATCCAAATATTTGAGCGGGCTAAGACTTTTATAACTTAAACTGAGCGCCTACCGCGGTTGATTTTTCCAATTCTTCCCTCATTAATCATCCAACCATTGAAGAAAGCAGTTTTCTGGGATTTGGCACCGTGTATATGTGGTGTTAACCGACGTTTCGGAGGAGACCGTGAGAACCGGTAAAAGCAGACAGTCTGCTTTTACCGGTTCTCACGGTCTCTTCGCTTGCAGATTTCTTATATTTTTTCTTCTACCCTGAAGATGGAGGCGATACGTTCCTCCGAAACGTCGGTTAACAACACATATACACGGTGCCAAATCCCAGAAAACTGCTTTCTTCATAGTCACCGCCGTGAAAACTCAAATCTTACATCCAACCATTGTTCGCCGTGTAGTGTGACAGCCATACTGAGCAACTTTACTCAGCGGTAAAGCTTCAGATATGTATTTGGGAGGAGGGCAGTTAGATTCTCAGCCGAAACAACTACAACATTGTCTTCTTTGTTCAATACCGGGATAGTGTCTAGAATAGGCCACGGCAACTTCCTTCAAATTATTTACCAATATATTATTCAACAATTATCTAACCACTTGACTCTGCATTGAGATACTGATGGCTCAGTAAGCCACACAAACACACACACACACACACCTGCAGACGTCACACTGTTACAGATGTGCCACTGTACACTGACAAGGAAAGCCATAATGAGGAATAAAGTATGTTTGCTACACACATGACCTTGTCCTGTCAGTGGAGTTTGTGTGTCGATATAAACAAAGGGATCGCGAAACGAAACAATGGCGGAATGCGCCCAAGCAAGCGCGCGCACACACACGCGCGCCTGCGCAAACATACTGAAACAGAAATTTCCTCTCTCGTCATACAGTCAGATAAACAGCAAAGTCGCTTTAGTGACTGAGTCAAGGTCAATGGTCTTACGTAGAGTTGACGCTAAATCTAGGAACCGGGATAGCTCAGTTAGTTACGGGTTTTTCGGCCCGGGTTCGATTCCCGGAAGTGCAAGAATTTTCTCCTCTCCACAGCGTCCAGATCGGCTCTGGGGCCCACCCTGCCTCACATCCAATGGGCACCAGGGGTGATTTCCCCGGAGATAAGCTGACCAATCACATCTATTTAGTCCTGTGGTCAAGAAAACGTGGAGCCATACATCCACTTCCCCATACGTCTTCATGTCGTAGTACTTATTTAAGTACAGGGAACACTTTACCTTTTACGTTAAATCTATGACGTTATTAGTAGCTCAGAGTACGCAGTGTAGGAAGATAGCTGAATGATGAATTGGAAAGGATGACGAAGCAAGCGACCGTGGTCTGAACCTAGTATATCCTGGTATTTACTGAAGGGGCTGGAGAAAATCACGAAGAACTGTGTGCGTATAATATTTCGGCCGATATTGAACCGAACACCTCACGAACACGATTCAAGAACGTCATTACTGCAGCAGACGCACAGCCCCCCCTCATGTTGTATGTTTGTTCAGATGGTGTTACGGCATTGACAATACCTGAGCGCCCCCACGACACCCTAAAGTTTGGCCTCTGTCCAAAATGCATCGGCGACCAAAACTGAAGCTGTAACAGTCCAGGTTATCTTAGGGAGACAGCAGCTAACCTCCCTGAGGAGTGTCGGTTTTCCTCAGTCTCTCCACAAAAATTTTCTGGATATTATTCATTAGGCGACTACCTCTTCCTTCCAAATCCTTTCCAATTCATCAATAATCCTACCATTAGATGCTATTTCCACTTTGAAACTGACAGATCGTAAATACCGCCTTTCCCCCAAAGAAAAGTTAAATGGGAGTAAGCTCTATCTATTGGACACAACTGAATAGGTTTTACCTGAAGACAGAGACAAAATCCAGTCTCCGAAACGCTGTGTTTTGAAAAATAAACAGGACGGTTTTTTAAAAAGAGACAAGACGACGGATAATGTCCAAAAACATATTACTTGTAATAATAATCAAGCTGACTGATCGCTAGCTGGTAGTATCGATAGGTAGTAATATCGATAGCAGAAGATACGAAGCGAGTACACTTCTGTTCATTTATACCAGGTTGGACCCACTGTGACAACTCTCTAACAAAATAACTGTAAATTAATGTGGGATAAACAACCACACACGTTGCCTCTTTGTCTATTCTCCGTCATACTCGTATAAAAATGAAAGAATTCTTGACTCGCAGATAGGGTTAATTCTAACTCAAACAAGTTTACCTTATGTCAATTCAAACACAAGTGTTTCCGGCGAAAACAAATAGCACTGCCTCCTATATATATGTACTGACAGCGGGAGTGTTTCTGCATTGAGAACCAGGTCCGCTGTTCGTTACCAGTTGCGCATAGCTTTACACGGGTAAGTGCCTTACCGATAAGTACTCCTCCATAAACAGATATGATGTAGCAAGTTACCTCAAGTGCAAATATATTTGGGTTATTCTTGAGTCGAATCTTGGCTGTGACCACACTGAGCCTTATCGTAGTTTTCCTCATACCCTTCAGTTAAATTTCAGGACGGTACTTTAAATTAGGTCACAAACCCTTTCTTCCATAATATTTTAATTTCATTACAAATTGATTTTTATACCAATCGAAGGTTCTGATATACTGAAGGAGAACCACTGACAGAATGGTCAGTGATCCGGCCTTGATTCGAACCCGGCACCACCTTGATTAAACTTGCTCGGTCATACAAGGCAATATTTTCAAATTTTCTGAACAACGAAAAATAATAATTTCAAATCTTTTTCTGCAACACAATACAAGTAAAGAAATAAAATCTGCCTGCTTCCCACCGCCGTGGCCCGGGTTCGATCCCAGGTCAGGTTACGTGGGATTTGTGGTGGGAAAAGTAGCATTGGAGCAGGTTTCGTCTGGGTACTTCTCTTTACCCTTGTCAATTCTTCTTCAACCGACGGTTCCATACTCATTAATCACCCTATTCTTGGCGCTATATTCCGGATACTCAGAGCGTCGTTAAACAACAAACTTAAAGAAAACAAGACAACAGGCATATCTTCAAACTCCTTCAACAGAATAACACTTTACAATTGTTTCAACAACGTAATACACACGTCTCAACAAGAGAACAACTTAACTGTGTTTCAACAAGACAATACACAAATCTGTCTCAACGATAAAACGTCTTAACTGTGTTTCAACAAAACAGTACACAAATCTGTCTTAACAAGAGAACATCTTAACTGTTTCAACAAGACAATACACAAACTTGTCTCAACAAGAGAACTTCTTGACTGTGTTTCGAAAGAGACAATACACAAACTTGTCTCAACAAGAGAACATCTTAACTGTGTTTCAACAAGACAAACACAAACTTGTCTTAACAAGAGAACTTCTTAACTGTGTTTCAACAAAGACAATATGCAAACATGTCTCAATAAGAGAACATATTAACTGTGTTTCAACAAGACATTACACAAACTTGTCTCAACAAGAGAACATCTTAACTGTGTTTCAACAAGACAAACACAAACTTGTCTTAACAAGAGAACTTCTTAACTGTGTTTCAACAAGACATTACACAAACTTGTCTCAACAAGATAACTTCTTAACTGTGTTTCGAAAGAGACAATACACAAACTTGTCTCAACAAGAGAACATCTTAACTGTGTTTCAACAAGACAATACACAAACTTGTCTCAACAAGAGAGCGTCTTAACTGTATTTCAACAAGACAATACACAAACTTGCCTCAACAAGAGAACTTCTTAACTGTGTTTCAACAAGACATTACACAAACTTGTCTCAACAAGAGAACATCTTAACTGTGTTTCAACAGACGCACTTGCTGAACTCTTCCAGATAAAAGATGCTCGGCTTCTTTCTCCTGGCGGGTCTGATTGCGGCCAGCAGCGCCGACAGCGCCGACAGCGCCTGCGCTTACAGGTCCGTCTGCGCTGACCACACCATGTGCAGATTTAATTCGGTAAGGACACCACTATGAGTACAGACCCAACAACCCTTTCGCTGATACAGCCGAGTTTAGCAGTGTCAGCGAGCCTTCAGTCTACAAGTTATAACTATTTATACAACATCTTTTGCATCTTGCCGGTATGGAGACATCTATTTCTAAGTTAGCGGGCCTGCTTATGTTGGAACAGAGTTCTGAGGAGAATATTTGAATCCATGAGAGGGAAGCCGGAGAAAGATTTAATAATTTGGATTCTGCATCAGATATTTTTAGGTTTATCCAATTAAGAAGAATATTTGGAGGGTAAGACAGAACACATGAGAGGAGACAAATGCACACATTTTTTGGCAGGAAAACCATGAAGGAAAAAACAACCTGGAACATGTAGACATGTTTGGGAATAAATGAAATTTGACCACACAGAAGCAGGACTGGAGAGTGAACAGGTAGTGGGCTCATGTGAACACCGCGTCCAACAAATCCGGTTATCGTCTCCACTCACACTTACCACGTGACACTATTATACACTAATGTAATTTCCGTTCAAAATTCAACGGAAGTTTTCCACGTATATATGTGTTCAATACAATCGCCATTTTCAGCTAAAATTATGAGTCGACGAATTGTTATCATGGAAAATTTTCGTCTCAATTTACATTAAGAAATCACGTTGCGAGATAGAATAAATGAGAATTAACTGACATTGGGTATAGATTGCAGATTTAGAAATACAGCCCGATTATGTTATCAATATCCCCCCCACACACACACACTTATAGAGCCTGACTAAGTAACCCCATGAAGCTGAGTCCTTCTTGAGAAGCCTACAGTGGCTCAGCTACTCAAGAATTTCCCAAAATTTTATGGAACCCGAAGCTTCATTATCGTGTTCAAAAGAGATCTCCACTAGTCCCTATCCTGAGCCAGATCAATCCTGTATAGGGCCTACCTTATAATATTCACTACATTTCATTTGGCAGAGCCTTGGAGCAAACTGTCTCTCACCTACGTTCTCAGGAGTAACGACTGATGCTGACAAACAGACGATAGTTGATGCGCATAACAACCTGCGCAGAAAACTGGCTAAGGGACAGGAAACTCGAGGAAACCCTGGGCCTCAGCCTCCTGCAGCCAACATGAAGAAAATGGTAAGTATGATTCATTGAAATCTTGTATTTAAGCATCCTGTTGCATTACTGCCTTGTTCACACACAATTTTCCGTCAATAATTACCTGTCATCTTGACAGATTACTGATGATGATGAATGCAACTATTTATTTCTTCATTCATATTTGCTTTCACTATTAACACGACATCTTTCGACCCGAAACGGCCATCCTCAGGTGTCCCATTATGCCAAACCTGCTACAATGCACTGAGTGTTGTTCTATTCGACGGGCGCGTAACTGAACATTTTGTAATTAAAATGTTAAAATTGCACTCAACTTTGGGGCGTTAAAATCTTTACATGTTACAGTTTATTCCATTTAAATTCAATTAAAGATCGTTAACAGTTTTAATTATATAAACTCCTAATTCCTCTTCATAAGGGGCGTCTTCCACTTGTCTAAGCAATATACCCTTCTTCGGTTATTTATATTGTCCTTTCCATATGCAAGCCCGTTGTTATGTTTTGTCTGCTATGGCCCATAGAGTTGTGAGACGTCGAGGCTCCCATATTTTCTAGAAAATCGGCTCACATATGGCGGTGAGGTTGTCAGCCTTACGTGCCGGCTGTCCTTTGCACCCCAGGAATATTCCTGGTACTCATTTCTGTTAGAGGTTGAGTCGACCCCAGGGCCATAGTACGGCTGGAAGGCTTAGGTCAACTGAAAAATGCAATGACCTCAGCGGGGTTCGACTTCCCGGCTTGTAGCACAGTACCTCAGTGAGGTTTACTGAGTCTGAGACTAAGGGTTTATCTTTTTCGCACGAATTTGAAATGCGCTGCGTTTTGTCCCGCAGACATGGGACGATGAACTGGCCGAAGTGGCGCAGCGGTGGGCGAACCAGTGCACGTTCCAGCATGACACATGCAGAAGCGTCAGTAAGTAGCGTTACCAACATCACGGACCTTTGAAGGGCCGTTTTTAATGGCAGACTGAACGAGAGAACAAACAAAACTAAAAATTGTGGCTAATATTTTTACAAACGTCGTCATAATTTTAAACCAAGAATTATACCAGTAATGTTCAATGTTTCAGGGACTTTATGTGTATTTTTCACATTGTGCAAATTTCACTAACTGTTATTACGTTTAAATTAATACATGCAACGTTTGAATATTTATTAAGCTCCTGACAGGAAAATAGGAGCTAGGGTAGCGTTGTCAGTATAGCAACTGGCTACGGGCAGGACGACTGAGTTCCAGTCCCGGTAGGGTCAAGAATTTCCTCTCCTCCAAGTCGCCCAGACTGACACTGCGGTCCACCCAACCTATATAATGGGTACTGAGGGTTCTTTCTCTGGGGGTAAAGTGGCCAGGGCATGAAGCTGACCACTCACCTCCAGCTAGTGCCGAGGCCAAGAAAATGTGGATCTGTACATCCACTACCCCATTTTTTTATTGCTAGTGGGGTGGGACTAAGTCCCTTGTACTGCGGCCACTTCTGGCCTATTGTACCAGCCCCAGATGATAGGTGAGGGTGATTGTGGAGCAATTGGTGGAATGAAGATTGGCAGGGGAAACCGAAGTACTCGGAGAAAACCTGCCCCAGCTCCACTTTGTCCACCACAAATCCCACTTGACCAGACCCGCGGTGGGAAACCAGCGACTAACCGCTTGAGTTATGGCGCGGCCCTCCACTAACCCCATACACCTTCAGGAAATACTTTTTCAGTCTGGCGATGAGTCAAGAGGGGAAGAGCAGAAAGGCAAATTCTCAATAAAATGGAGCAGAAACAATAAACATTTTAGTGCTCTCCTCCAATGGAAAGGTTAGGCCCTCATGTACTGTGCAAGACACAAACATTGGCAATACTTAGGGCGAGTAATACTGTTCCTGTTGGTGCACTGAAGCCTAATGTGTAATTAAATGAATAGTACATAGGCCAAACAATTTGTGGAAGCTTTGCTCTTTCTACAATTGTTGTCCTATTTTATTTCACAGGCAGATTTTACGTAGGCCAAAACCTGTACATTACGTACTCAATGGGAGCCGCTAAGAACGGAAATGAAGACTGGAATTCAGCTGTACAGGCCTGGTATGACGAGGTGAAGGACTTCAGCAAGGACAGTGTCAGTCCCTTCAAGTGAGTACATCTGCCATAATTCAACAGTTTTAGATTAAATTTGGTTTGGCCGGAATAACGATTGGCTACGGGGCTGGACGGGCGACGGTTCGGGGTTGGAGTCTCGGTAAGGACGAGATATTTCTCTTCCCCACATCATCCAGACCGGCTCCGGAGTCCGCCCAGCCTCCAGAGTGAAGCTGACCACTCACCTCCAACTAATACCGAGGAAGGAATAAGTGGATCTATAACTCCACTCCCTCGTACGTCTTCACGGCGTAGTGCTTGTAAAGTATCTAACTTATATTCAGACACAGAGCTTCTCTGTATGTGACAGACTCCTCATGCATTTCCATAAGGTTCCTGTCTCGAGTGCTCAGGTTTTACTCCACAGATGTCACTAGTGGCAAATATTACATGTCTTCACAATTCTTCTCCATTTCTTTGCATTGGTGCTCATGCACTTGGTTTTGTCGCCTGTGTTTCTAGCACAAATTTCTACCCAATTTTCTATCCTAGTTCCATGCATGTACGTGCTCTATCAATTTTTTTACTTTATGGTTTCTTGTTATCTCCCGCTGAACTAGTCTAGTCTTATATGTTGAAATAGCTGTGTAAATCTGACAGGAGTTGTCCAGTGATTGAGATTAGCTCCTTCTAAAGGACCTAACCGGGTATATGTCTTCCTTCCGCACCTGAAGACGGAAACAGATCCAGTTTGCGAAACGTCGTGATTTCTATTTCCTAGAATTCGGGACGATAGAAGTAGTAAGAAAAAAAAATAGTAATTCTGAGTTCTAATTCTACTTCCGTAGAGCCGTGTTTACCGTGCCATTGCATAGAAATGGCTATTGTCTCGTTGCTTGTTTCGAGGCCTTTGCCTAACAACGGGTCTAATATTTAGTAAGCCTGATTACTTTCACGGGCACCACAAACTCTATGAGAATACTGTACGATACTTCCCTCCTAACTGAATCACACGTTTCTTCGAGGTCTCGCTGTAATTCTGACAATTCAATGTTCTGTTATCAGGTTCAGCTCAGGCACGGGCCACTACAGCCAGGCAGTGTGGGCCGATACAGATAAAGTCGGCTGTGGATTCACGGCCTTCACAGATTCTGACGGCTGGTACAGCAAGCTGTACGCCTGTAACTACGGTCCTGGAGGGAACATCGTAGGGGGCTCCAGCAGTGTGTACACCATTGGGGAAGCCTGTTCAAAATGCTCTGGCTCCTGTGACGACGGCCTTTGTGTGTAACGGCAGGTTTCCTAACAATTAAATAAATGTCTGAATTTATAAACTGCTTATTCTGTAACGACCTCACCGCCATCTGTGAGCCGACTGTCTAGAAAATGTGGGAACCTCGACGTCTCATAACCCAATGGCCCTTCGCGGCCGGTTACAGGGATAACTTTACCTTTATCTTATTCCGTAATGACTTACTTCCTCTCTACGTGGATGTGGATACCAATTAGGCACTACAGAGCCGGGAAAGCTCAGTCGGTATAGCGTCTGGCTACGGCTAGACGGTCGAGGGGTAAGATTTCGATTTCCTGTAAGGGCAAGAGTTCTGCTCTTCTCCGCGTCGTCCAGGCCAGCTCTGGTGTCCACCCAACCTCTTATCCAATGGGTACCGGGGGCTCTTTACCTGGGGTAAAGCGGCCGAAACGTGAAGCTGACCACTCACCAACTACTGCCGAGGTCAACAGTACCCGAATCTATATATATGAAAACGATGGGTCCAAGTATTGTTCTATTATTGAATGTGCATTCGTTGCAACGGTAACGTTTTTACCGAGCCGTTGCCTAGCAACATCATGAATTTTACAAAACCGTTGCCTGGAAACAGCCGGAGGATACATGTACAGACACACAGATTGATGAGAGGGATTTATGAATTACGCCGTTGAGATGGGCTCAGGCGCCATGATATACATACCGGGTTCCATAAAGATTGGTTTAGGTCTTCGGAAGTCAATGAGGATACACAGACAGACAGCATGGAGATTGCATGCGCTCACTTTTATTGTTTTCAAAATAAGGAAAGTAGGTTAATAAAGACTGAATGTGATAAAGGTAAAACACTGCCAGACATGGTCACTTTCTCATGTTCCGCACACTAACTAACTAACTAACTAACTAACTAACTAACTAACTAACTCCATGGAGCATAGTCATTCTTGAGAAGCCGCCCCAGCGTTTTACGTAATCCGAAGGTTCATTGCTTTGCTCATAAGAGCCCGCCACCGGATCCTATCCTGGGCCAGCTGAATCCAAAGCACACTCTCCGATCATGTTCCTATTATTCAAATATTCGTGGTTTTTCTCGGTAGCACCGAATACGGCAGTGGAGAGTAATATTATAAACGAACAATGGATTCCAAAGGATATGCAAAAAATGAGGCGTGGCCTACTCTAAGACACTATCCTGGCGTTCGTTTTAAGTGACTGAGGAAGACCATGATAAAGCTGAGTTCAGTAGAATTTCGAAGTTGATATTTCATGAATACAGATCTAATACTTTACGGAATAATTAAATTTGCTTGGCCATATTTCTTTCATATTATCCTAACATCTAATACTAGGTCTTCCCAGTTGCCTCTTAACTTCAGGTTACAATACCAAAGCTCTGTATGCAGTGACCCACGGCCAGTAGACACAAGAGAATATTCTTTTTGCGAGTCGCGATACCGGGTGGACTAGACACGATGTGAGGCATCCTGAGGTGCAGGCCGACAACACAAGAGGCCCGCAACCATTCGCTCCGGATGCGTGGAATTTCAAAAGGAGCGGGAGTGTACAGATTAAAAGGAATCAAGTTGATGAAGGGATGGAGGGAAGGGGGGAGGGAAGAAAAGGGGCGAAAGGGATAAGAAGAAGACGTGAATGAAGAGAAGATATGACAGCTTGATTATTGCACGGATGTCATCCGCTACTGAACACAGCTGGGAACTAACAGCGATCTCAAGGTCCCAGGTTGGAGTCCAGGTGCTCGTGAGTCAGGACGCAGAATGCTTACGTCGCGTCTGTCCGTCCACATGTTTCATCTTCGGAAGCCCACATAGAATAAAGATTAATTTTACCGAGGAGTTTGGCGCAGTGTTAACACTCGAGAGGTGCTTAGTTCGAATCTTGGCCAGGAAAAGAATAACCTTGAAATCTTCTGTAGTTCCTTCAGGCAAATGCTGGGATCATGGGTTCGAATATTAGTCGAGGAATGGATGTATATGTATGTATTGGTCTTGCGACGGGCTGATCCCCCGTACAAGGAGTCCTACCGACTGTGTATAGGATTACGAAATTGAAAAATGGCCAAGGCCTAACAAAGGATAGTAGAATCACTGATGAATGAAAATGGCCGGGGCATAAAGGTGAACACTCCAACTCCAGTTAGTGCTAAGATCAAGAATACATGGATCTATGCACCCACTCCCCCCTACTGCTTCATGGCGTGATGCCTAGTTAAGGTAAAAAACGTAAAGCTATCCCTGTAACAGGCAGTGGAGGTCCATAGGTTTGTGAGACGTTGAGGCTCCCATATTTTCTAGACAATCGGCTCACAGATGGCAGTGAGGTTGTCAGTCTTACGCGCCGGCCGCCCTTTACCCTTCACGAAGATTGCTGGTACTCATTTCTGTTAGAGGTTGAGTCGACCCCAGGGCCACAGTGCTGCTGGAAGGATTAGGTAAACTGAAACTATCCACCTCATCAGGATGAGAACCCGCGACTTTCCGGCTTGTAGCATAGTGCCTCAACCAACTACGCTACCGGGTGCTCCCATGCTTAGTTAAGCACAGGAACAACTTTACTTTATCCCGCGTTTTCTTACGGAGAAATTTCTTGGCGTAGATGTCTAAACATCTCTGTTACAGAATCTATGAAGTTCAATAAGCTGCCAAAAGGGCACATCTTCTGAGAGAGTGGAGTGAGCGCTTTCCTGTCGATGTTCAAGCTGAGGCGAGTGTACGCAATGGAGACATCCACTGGCCACTGAAGTTTGTCAGTCTGAATTAACCGGCGCAGAGCACGGCGGAATTCGTTAGCGAGTGACAGGATGCCCCACAAACACGTACACTAAAATATAATAGCTGTCGGTATAGCGACTGCCTACGGGCTGGATGGCCGAGGGGTCGGAATTCGAGTCCTTGTAGAGTCAAGAATTTTCTCATCTCCACGTGGCCAAGACCAGCTGTGGGGCCCAGCCAGCCTCCTATCCGATGGGTACCGGGAGCTCTTTCCCCGGGGGTAAAGCGTATGGGGCGTGAAGCTGCCAACTCACCTACAACTAGTGCTGAGGTCAAGAAAATATGGGTTTATACATCCACTCCCCCATGCGTCTTCATGGCGTAGTGCGTAATTAGTCAAGCACAGGGACAACTATGGGAATATGGTGCCTTATTTGTTCATGGCAGAGAAATGTCATGTAATGGGGTACATGTCCCCCAAAAATGTTATTTCAGACAACTCGCAGTACTGAGCCATTGATCATGATACTCATTTAGGAGTCACTGCATCTTCGAATCTTCTACTGTGTGTAGGACACTCGCGCAACCAAGACACATCCACCCCCCACCCCTAATTTGCGGGTGGAAAGAAGTCAAAACTGAAAAATAGTATATATAGGTATTATAACAAGACCAAGAATGGCTCAGTGGAAATAGCGACGGGACAAGCGATGAACGGTCGAGGTTCGAATCCCGACAGGGGCGAGATTTTTCTCTTTTCCACTTCCCCAGACTTCAGACCGCCACTGGGGCCCATCCAACCTCCTCTATAATAGATACCTGTCGGGGATCTTCCCCGAGAGCAAATCGGCCGGAAGGTGAAGCCGACAAATCACCTAACTTCAAGGTTAAGAGAGGTGGAGCCATAACTCCACTCTCCCATATGCCATTACGGTGTAGTACATAGGGACACAGGGACATGAGCTTTGCATGATTACTAACCGGCAAGGGGTCCAGGTACCTTTGTCAGTCCTGTGACTAGGTTATGTCTTGAATGGTGGAGGGTTCCGGGTTCGATTCCAGGCACCGCAAGAGATTATTCTCTTCTCCACAGCGCCCAGAACAGCTCTGGGGCCCTCCCGGCCTCTATATATTGAGCACCGGTGAGTCTTTCCTCTAGAAAAGGCGGCCGAGGCGTGAGGCTAATCACGTACCTCCATCTACTGCCGATGTTGGAAGTGAGTGTAGCCTTGTCTCCAGTGCTCTGTACGCCGTTGCGGTGTGCTTAACGTAAGCTCAAGTACAGCCTTCTCTTCGCCTTTTCGCTGATTTCACGTGTTTAGGTAAGCATGTAAATAGGCCACAAATGGGAGTAAAACGGTTGTAATGGATGTAATACGTTTTCTATGTCTTACACTAGGTAGCAGCACAGTCCAGCTTCATGACAGTTTGTGTAGCAGACGCGCATGCGCATGTTCATAGTTTGGTTTGAGTAGTCAAAATGGTGACCGTGTTTCGGGAATAAATTACCGAAGAGCTGTGTTCTGTTGTGCGTTTTCTATGGACAATAGGACTCAATGCAAAGGATATTCATAAAGAAATGTTCTTGTTTACGGTGGGAAGTGTTTGTCGCGTAAAGCGGTTCACATCTGGGTCGAGAAATTCTCTCAAGGACGTTCGAAAGTCGCAGAAGATGCCGACCAGGTGCGGAAGTGGCTGAGACAACAGTTCAAAAGGCTTCTATGCAGTGGTAAAGCTATGGTACAAGTGTATCAGTGTTGGTGGACGATAGGTCGAGAAATAAATATTTGTATCCAGGTTCGAATGTCACATGTTTTATATCCATTTGTGACCTATGTACTGACTCTCTCTTGGTGTCTAAGGTGGCGCCAGGCAGAACCTATTAGGTACAGTGCTCCACTTTACGTGTGCGGGACTGTCCTCATTAGCGCGGTAACAATTACCACCACTACTGGTGACCGGGACGGCTTATTGCGGCCCGCGTTTGAAGATAATATCGGCAGGTAGAGAGCAGATCCCTGTACAGTGTCGACCCCTATCAGTCTCACTGCGAAACATTTAAGTGGAAATTGTCTATGTAAACAGCCATGATCCTTGTCTGTGAGAAGACCGTCCTCCGGCAGTCCCCTGCCTCGCTACCATATGCAACACACAACTACACTGCGCAGAAGGTAGCGACGGGATGGACGGCCAGGGTTTGATTCCCGACAGGGCCACAGCGTGCAGACCGGTTTCTGTGATCCACCCAGCCTACTATCTCATGGGTATCGGAGTCTCTTTCCCTGGGGGTAAGTAGGCCGAGGTGTGAAGGTGACCACTCATTTCCATCTAGTGCCGAGCTCAAGAATGCGTGCAATTATACCTCCTCACCCCGGTATGATCCATAGCAAAACAAACAAACTCCGTGACTTGTAGTCCGCAAGGGAACTATACCGAATAGCTTAGTGTTTAATTAATTAAGCACAGAGAGAGGTTTATTTTTTTTTTACCTTTTGCAAGCGGTAGCGTAGTTCGTTGAAGCACTATGCTACAATGCGGAAGGTCGCAGGTTCGAGTCCCGATGAGGTCACTGAATTTTTCAATTTACCTAATCCTTCCAGATGCACTATGGTCCTGGAGTCGACTCAACCTCTAACAGAAATGAGTACCAGGAATCTTCGTGAAGGGTAAAGGGCGGCCGGCGCATGAGGCTGACAATCTTACCGCCATCTGTGAGCCGATTGTCTAGAAAATGTGGAAGCCTCGACGTCTCACAACCTAACGAGCCTCCACGGCCTGTTACAGTGATACCGTTACCTTTTTTTACAACAAGTGGGAATATAGTGACCACTTGGCTTTAAAGTGTTAAAAAGTGGAAATCGAACTTAAAATGCATTAATTTGTGTTTTGACTTGAAACAATAATTTTTTAAACTACATATAACACATCATGAAAGTTATCATTCAAGAATTAATGTTTAGTGGTAATCAAAAGTGAATACGACACAACTGTTCTGCTATGCCAGCGTTTCCTAACTTGCTTTATACAACACTGTCTGTAGTCTTGCATGGGTGTGAAACTTGGTCTCTGACATTAAGGGAGGAACACAGACTGAGGGTGCTGAGGAGAATATTTGGACCGAAGAGAGATGAAGTGACAGGAGGTTGGAGAAAACTGCATAATGAAGAGCTTCGTAACTTGTAGTCTTCTCCAAGAATAATTAGAATGATCAAGTCAAGGAGGATGAGGTCAGCAGGGCATGTAGCACGAATGGTGAGAAGAGGAATGCATAGAGAATATTGGTGGGAAAGCCAGAAAGAAAGAGGCCACTAGAAAGCCCCAGACATGGTGGGATCATAATACTAAAATGGATCTTGTGATAGGGTGTTATGAACTGGATTAATCTGGTTCAGGATATGGACCAGTGAAAGGATCTTGTGGACACGGTAACGAACATTCGGGTCCCATAAAATTTTGGGAATTTACTGAGTGAGTGAGCGACTGGCGGCTTCTCAAGGAGTTAGTAATATTTCCGTAGTCCTTGCTGACTACCGTACCCGCCCTTTCTAAGGCATGAACTGTCTTCACCCGCTTGAACTATGAGAACATGGGTTCGAATCCCAATCGGGGGCATGGATTTCTATGTGCATTTATTTTGTGTTTGTGTTGTTCTGTGTAGGTAGAGGCCTTGAGACGGGCTGATCCCCCGTCCAAGGAGTCCTACCGACCCGTATAGATTAAGAAACTAAAAAGCGGCCGAGGTCCAGAAGGGGGTGTAGAGGCAGAGAATGTCAGCGCCGAGCGCCATGTTGCCTAGCCCCTAGCGACAGATGGCTTCAGTGGCCGTTAACAGAACGAACACCCAGCGTTGAATGCACAATGAGGCGATCCCTCATCGTCTGGCGGCAGCTCAATCCATCTTACTCATCAGAGAGACTCGAGTAGCGTAGCGGTCGGCGCTCATGACATGAGAAATGTTATTAATATGAATCACTTTAAGAAATATAAACATATCTGAATCTACAAGAGAGAGAGGATAATACATCGAACTTTCGAGACTTAAATACATCGCTACGGGCTCATCTTGCATGACGTCAGTTCGCTTTAACGTCAATCGAAATTATATTATTACGGTAATTTAAGATCTGAAAACTGACGTCAATGTCCCGAATAGCGAAACATTAAAAATAATTCTCCGAAACAGTAAGACAGGTCACATATAAATTTCGACGGAAGCAGATGGGTATTATTATTATTATTATTATTATTCACTACATGGATCTGAGTAGGTCTACATCGAAAAGTATTTTGTTCTTTGACGTGATTTATGTTTCATATAAAAACCAATCCTTGTTACACGTCATGGTAGCCCATAGGTTTGTGAGATGTTGAGGTTCCACATTTCTAAACAATCGGCTCACAGATGGCGGTAAGGTTGTTAGTCTTACGCCCTGGCCGCCGTTTACCCCCCCAAGAAGATTCCTGGTGCTCATTTCTGTTAGAGGCTGAGTCGACCCCAGGGCCATAGTGCGGCTGGAAGGGTTAGGTAAACTGAAATGTCCACTTGATCGGGACTGGAACCCGCGACCTTCCGGCTTGTAGCATATTGCCTCAATTTACTACGCTACCGCGTGCTCCCTTAAGTTTCCTACATAATATCTACATTAAAGTAAAATAGAAGTTATCCATGGGTGTATATTTAGTTTGTAGGTTTTGAGGTTCTGACACCGGCGGTTATGAAGAGTTCTATCTTCTGTAATATGACGCCGTGTAGTCCGTCGAAAGTTAACCTGTAATGCCCTGAATTCGTTGAGAAGTGGGCTCTCAACGGACTACACGGCGTCATATTCCAGAAGACGTTAGATTTTAACAGCATGTAATGAACATATGGAAACAAAACAGACATACTTAGATGTTAACCTGTGTCCTGCTTCAGTCATGCTGCTACTGTTGGGTTATTCCTTCCTTTTTAATCTCTCTATGTATGTGATATTGTCTCCAGCTATCCACGTCTGTAACATACTTCGGAAATCTGCGCGTGTTTTCGGAAAATCTTTGTTAATTGTTCGATGATATTCTTATGTTTGAAAAACTACTGTTGATAGTTCGATAAGACAGAAGTAAGTTTGGAAAACCACTGTTGATTTTTCGGTAATCTTCGCGTGCTTCCAGACAACTACTGTTGATTGTTTGGTAATTTTCGAGTGCTTTCGGGCAACTATTGTTGATTGTTTGGTAATTTTCGAGTGCGTTCGGGCAACTATTGTTGATTGTTTGGTAATATTCGCGTCTTTTCGGAAACTACTGTTGATTGTTTGGTAATCTTCATGACTTTTCGGGAAACTACTACTGATTTTTCGGTAATTTTCGACTGTGTTCAGGAAATTACTCTTCATTATTCCGTAATTTTCTCTTGTATTTGGAACACTAACCTACTTGTCGGTCAGCTTACTGGCAAATGATCTTCCTTTTTGGTCTTTCATGCTCGAGTACTATTACGAACACGATTGGTCGATACGTTCAGTTGTCATTCCCCCGATCATAGGGCCAGCTGCAGGCTCTTCTCCACTGTACCGGAAGGCGTTGAGATATCTTAGTCAGTATAGTGACTGGATACGGGCAGGGAGGCCGGAGTTCAACTCTCGGAAGCGGCAAGAAACTTTCCTGTTCTCCACACCGTCCACGCCAGCTCTGACGCCCACTCAGCCTCCTATTCAACGGACACCACGGGCTGTTTCGCCTACGGTAAAGCGGCCGGGACGTGAAGCTAACCACAAACATTCATCTAATGCTAAAGTCAAGAATAGTGGAGCTATACTTCCACTCCCCATACGTCTTCATGGGGCGGTGTCAATTGCAAGTCACCCAAAGGCACTTCTGTTGTGCACGTAACACAGAAGCAGGGGCGTCAGATGTGTCCGTGTGTAGATGTTCCCGCGATAAATTCTCTTCTCAATTGTCTAATCGCTGCGCTATCTAGCGACGCTTAGAGGCGTCATGTTGCGGACAATTACACAACAATAACAAAACACGACATGCACTAATTGCAACAATTCAGATCATATCGCCACACATGTCACTATCAGGGGTGGGACGCCATCAGAGGCCACACATGGCACCCTATTCTAGAGGTTTAGCTCCCGGTACTTCGCCTGGAGAGAATGCGACAGTGTGAGGAGGGGGATATAGGGGATCCAAGTGTAGGCCAAGAATTCCGAGCCAAAATCACTTTTGTTTTCATCAATGGAAAGAACTTATTTAGATATTTGGCCGCGCCATAGCTCAAATGGTTAGTAGCTGGTTTCCCACCGCGGTGGCCCAGGTTCGATCCCGGGTCTGGTCAAGTGGATTTGTGGTGGACAAAGTGGCGCTGGGGCAGATTTCCCCTGCCAATCTTCATTCCACCAATTGCTCCACAATCACCCTCACCTATCATCTGGGGCTGGTACAATAGGCCAGAAGTGGCCGCAGTACAAGGGACTTAGTCCCAACCCACTAGCAATAAAAAGAAAAAAATGAGATATTTAAATAATTTCAAGAAAATGGTGAGTCGGGGTAGCGTAGTCAGTATAGCGACTAACTACGGGATGAACGACCGAGGGGTCAGAGTTCGAGTCCCGGTAGGGTCCCAAATATTCTCTTCACGTCGTCCAGACCGGCTCTGGGGTCCACTCAACCTCCTATCCAATGGCTACTGGGGGATCTTTCCCCGGGGGTAAAGCAGCCAAGGCGTGAAGTTTACCACTCACCTCCAACTAGTGCCGAGGTCAAGAAAATGTCGATCCGTATATCCATTCCGACCGCGGCGGCCCGGGTTCGAGCCCGGGTCTGGTCAAGTGCAATTTGTGGTCGACAAATTGGCGCTGGGGCAGGTTTTCTCCGAGTACTTCGGTTTCCCCTGCCAATCTTCATTCCACCAAATTCTCTCTCATAATGAGCGAGGGGCAGGTACAACAGGCCAATCAGTGGCCGGCATGCATAGTGGACCCAGCTGGACTCCATACTCCCCCATACGCGCAGTGCTTAATTAATTAGGCACACGAACAAATTTCTTTACCTTTAAGAACTGGTGCCCTTAAATGATTGATACACTTTGAATTTGTTGTACCAAGGTAATTACTAGAGCGTTGCCTTCCAAATCCTTACTAATTCATTATTTATCTATCGCTCCATCACTGAACGCTTTATAGCTTCAACTACTGACAGAACAGTAACACAGAAATCCGCGCCTACGCAGATACCAGGCTCGCCTCGATCCCGTATTACTAGCACTTCTTAGTTTTGAATTTGGGATGCCAGACGCAATTTGAAAAGTTTGGAAACCCCTAGATCACCGTGAATGACATAAGCGTTATATTGATACCCCTACCTACCTAACTAACATATGTCGGGTGCTGCCATCTGTTGGACATGCTAATGAAGAGCAGTGCAATTAACACGCCGTTTGCTTTAATTGGGTGAGTCACAACGGGAAACACCCCCCCCCCTGCATGCCGGGGCCAGTGTAGGTCCTTACAGGGAGCAGAACGCATTGGTTAGCATAGATCGTCAGCAGTCGCTGCAGGCTCACAGGGTAGACCAGTACAGGCCTTATTCAGGTGCTTATTTAACAACGCCGTATCGACTGAGTAACTCTTTCCCTCTCTCGTTCCGACTTCGGAGCATAGGGCTAATTTCTCAGTTTCGTGATCATCTTACAGACGGTAGGACTCCTTGGATGGGTGATCAGCTCGTCGCAAGGTCTCTACCTAAACACAGGACAACACAAACACAGAATAAACACATACACATGCACATCCATGCCTTGTGTGGGATTCGAACCCACGATCCCAGCTTCCAAGCGAGCGAAGACATTTCATGCCTTAGACCGCGCGGCTACTGTGACCGGCAGTGTATAAGAATAATATATAAGAATTCAGTCCGTACCTCACAGGAAACAGAGCCGAACCCACGATCCCGGCTTCCGAGCGAGCGAAGACATTTCATGCCTTAGACCGCGCGGCTACTGTAACCGGCAGTGTATAAGAGTAATATATAAGAATTCAGTTCGTACCTCACAGGAAACAGATCCGAACCCACGGTCCCGGCTTCCGAGCTAGGGAAGACAGTACATGCCTCAGACCGCTGAGCTACCGTGACCGGTTACTATACAGAGCGACATAAATACAGTTAACCCAAAATATTCTCTCGTGTAAAGAGAAACGTTCAGATTTAAAAATGTCAATCAATTAGCAGACTGATCACAGTGGCCGCGGTGTCTAAGGCATGAACCGTCTTCATCCGCTCGAACACTATCGTGGGTTCGAATCCCACTAGAGGCATGAATGTCTGTGTGTCTTTATTCTGTGTCTGTGCTGTCCTGTGTGTAGGTAGCGTCCTTGCGACAGGTTGATCCCCCGTCCAAGGAGTCCTACCGACTGTGTATAGGATTACGACACTGAAAAAGCGGCCAAGGTCAAAGGGCTGTAGACCATAGACAGATAGTCAATTAGTGCACTGAACACGGACGATCTCATTTTGAACATTTTCTTCTTGTAAATTCAGTGCGCAACAAATATACATGTTTTTTTTTTTCCTTGGCACTACAGCCCCAGTGAGCCTAGGCCTACCTCCATGAACTTCTCCGTTCACTTCGGTTTTTCTAGATCTTACACATTCGGTAGGACTCCTTGGGCGGGTGATCAGCTCGTCGCAAGGCCTCTACCTGTACACAAACACAGAAAAACGCTCACACACAAACATCCATGCCCTGAGTGGGATTCGAACCCACGATCCCGGTTTCCAAGCGAGCGAAGACAGTACATGCCAACAAATATACATCTAACGCATATAAATTTCATTTTACCAAGAAATTAACTAATTACTGGGCCACTCTGTACCTACCACTAGGGCCTGAGGGAGGCGAAATTCATCCCGGGCCAACTACAAATATGGGGCCCCACCCCACTCCGAAAGCTATACACTTAAAAAATATTGACATTTTCTATCTTATCCAATGGGTACCGGGGGCTTTTTCCCCGGGGGTAAAGCAGGAAGGCCGTGAAGCTGAACACTCAGCTCCGTCTAGTGCCGGGGTCAAGAAGGCTGGAGCTATACCCCCACTCCCCCTTATCTTCATGGAGAAGTGCTTCATTAAGTACAGAGACAACTTGGATTCTTACGTTTACCTTCACATGTTAGGAGTCGGGGTAGCTCAGTTGGTATAGGGACGGGCTATGGGTTGGACGACTGGAGTTCGATTCCCGGCAAGGCACATTTCTTTCATCTCCACAGCGTTCAAGCCGGCTCTGGGCCGCACCCACCCTCCGTTACAATGGGCACTGCGGGGTCTTTCCCCGGGGATAGAGCGGCCGGGACGTGAAGCCGACTATTCACCACCATCTAATGCCGGGGTAAAGTACAATGGAGCTCTACTTCCACTAGCCCATAAGTCTGCATGTTGTGGTGCTTAGTTAAGTACAGGAACAATTTTGATTTTTTTTTCCTTTCTACCTCCTGCGCCAACTTTCCCCTGCAAGGGCCGCAACCGCGACGGGGCCCAGGTCTATCAATCTGTGGGCGGCCTCGGGTCAACATGTGGGATGCAATTGTCCGTGTAACAACATCTGACCTTGCTGCCCAGTTGGCCTGTGGGGTCGCAGGTCAATTCCTGTCTCATTATTATATCAACACTCTGCCTGCGTCATACGGACGCCCAGTGACTTCAATTGCCGTCTCAAGACACGCGGCGGCCAGCTGAGACTTGTCTTAGGCGGACGTGACTGAAGGAAAACTGTCTCCAGCGGACTCGTAATAACATGGAGTGGAGACCGGCCCAAAAGCCACTCGACAACTCGTCAACGTTTTCTCTCTTCTGCAATGTGACATCGTGTTGTCAGACTACACGGCGTCACACACCGGAAGATAACACTCATCATAGTCATGGAAGGGTGACCTTCAAATCCAGCACCACGTTTTACGGGTAAAAGATAAATTTCCTTTATGCGTAATATGCCATGAAGACATATTGGAGAGTGGAGGCATGGCTCCACCTTTATTGACTTCGACACTAGATGGAAGTGAGTGATTAACTTCACGACCCGGCCGCTTTACACCCGCAGAAAAAGCCCCCGGTGCCCACTGGTTTGGAGGTTTGTGACCCTTAGACACATCCTCTAAATATTAGTGGGAACACGCGGTAGTCTAGTTCGTTGAGGCACGATGCTAGAAGCCGAAAAAGTCGCGGATTCGACTCCCGATGTTGTCATTGCATATTTCAATTGACCTAATCCTTCCAGCCGCACTATGGCCCTGGGGTCGACTCAGCCTATAACAGAAATGAGTACCAGGAATGTTCCAGGGGGCGTAAAGGGCGGCTGGCGCGTAAGGCTGACAACCTCATCGCCATCTGTGAGCCGATTATCCACAAAATATGGGAACTTCAACGTCTCACAACCCTATGGTCCTCCACAGCCTGTTACTGGGTTCACTCACTCGTAGAGCTGAGCCCTTCTTGAGAAATCGCCAGTTGTGCAGCTACTCAAGAAGTTCCCAGCATTTTATGGAACCCGATGGTTCATTACTATGTTCACAAGAGCCCTCCAGCGGTCCGTATCCTGAGCCAAACCAATTTAATCCATACCATACCATCCCATTTCATCTCTCTGAGATCCATTTTAATACTGTCCACCCACATACGCCTTGGTCTTTCCAGTGGTCTCCTTTCTTCCGGCTTTCCCAACAATATCTATATGGTAGACTTGAAAGGATTCTGACGATGGTGTATACTGTACTTCTTTTGGCTTATTTTGGACTTCACCCATCGTCTGGTATGTAAAAGACAAAAAGGAAAAAAAACACGACGTTTCGGAGACAGATTCAGTCTCCGAAACGTCGTGATCTTTTGTCTTTTACATACCAGACGATGGGTGAAGTCCAAAGTAAGCCAAAAGAAGTACAATATCTATATGCATTTCTCCTCTTCCCCATTTGTGCTACATGCCTTGCCTATCTCATCCTAATTATACTTGGAGAAGAGTACGCGTTATGAAGCTCCTGTTACAGGGATAGCTTTATTTTATTATTATTATTGACGGCGCACTCTCCCGACAGTAAATGTGTTGGTATTGGTTTATTCAGATGCCGTGAATCGTAAACTATTTTAAGTGAGGCGGTGGTCCATTGTGGAAGTCAGTACAAGAGGTTGGTGCCTTCACGGCCCGCAGGACTGGAGCACCGCAGCGATTGCTTCCGCTTGACGTGGATGTAACTGCCGACTTTCCGTGAACAAGGAGATCTGATGGAGCGCGAGTAATGTGAGTGTGACAGAGAGGCAGGGTTCCCACACAGCACTCAGATACCCTCCCCCCCTCACCAGCAGTACGTCTCTTGTGAACACGGCAATGAACATTTGTGTTCCGTAAAGTGCTGGGAATTTCTGGAGTGGCTGAGAAACTGCTCACTTCTCAAGAAGGACTCACTTCCACTGTGGACGACATTCGATGCTGCCAACATGGTAAAAAAATTCTCTCCAAGATAAGGAAAGTACCTACATTTTGAATTGCAGATGAGTCAATACAGTGACTAGGCCACAGGTTGGACGGCAAAGGAACTGGAATTCGATTCCCGTCGGGGGGAATAGATTTATATCTCTTCTGTAACGTCCAGACCGGCTCTGGGGCCCAGCCAGCCTCCTATATGTTGGGTACCGGGAGCTGTTCTCCATGAGGTGAACTCTCACCTTCGCTTACTGCCAACCCACTAACACTCACATCTTCGTGGCAAAATTTGTCCCTGTGCTTAATTAATTAGACACGACCCCATGAAAACGTATGGGGGAGTGGATCTGCAGACATACGTTTTCTTGATCTCGGAACCAGCTGGATTTGAGTGGTTAGTTTCAGGCCTCGGCCGCTTTACCCCAGGGTAAGAACCTCAGGTACCCACTGGAGTGGGTGGGCCCCTGAGCAGGGTCTGGACGCCGTGAAGAAAAGAAAATTTTTGACCGTACAGGGACTCGAATTCCGACCTCTTGATCGTCCAGCCCATAGTCAGTCGCTATACCGACTGCCCTATCTCGACACCTCTTGGTACTTAAGCCATAAACGGCTCAATACACCAGCCCCGTATTCATGGACGCTTCTAGGGGGAGAGAAAAGCCAGGCACTTCAACACCTGAAATTCTGGAAACCCCAAAATAAAAATTCTACAAAATATTCAGTTTCAAAAATTAACGTTATTTGGGGGAAAATACGTTCTTATATCATGAATACAGTCATTCAGGCTATTAAAACGTTTAAACTGAAGTCTATACGCAAAATTTCCAGCTTCACCCCCCCCCCCCCAAAAAAATAAANTAAAACCCTGAAATGCCTACGCCCGGACGACAGATGACGTGAATGGTACATCCAATCCAATGAGACAAAAGCACTCCTGGATCCAATTTCTCCACCACAAATCCCATATCAACTGACGTGGGATTGAACCCAGATAATAGTAGTGAGAAACCAGCTGCTACCCGCCTTCCTTCCACTGTTGCGTAATAATCGTGAAAAATGCCTAACTACAGACATTTGAGTCCAAACTCTCTTGTGATGTCACCTACAGACTTGTACATGTATACGCGTACATAGATAGACTCAGTGTTCCTCAGCTAATACGGCCGAACTGAGGCACAAAGCATCCTGTCACCAAGTATTCAACCCCAGGATCATTAAGATCTCTCTTCTTCGTTTGGAGGTGAGTCTGGCCTGCACAAAACAAGTTTGTTTACCACGCAGCTTATTTATTGCCGCGATATCAACAATCCTCACATGTTTTGAAACACAGTCACATTCGCGTTGTCATGGTGATGAGACTGAGGGCGCGTCATCTCCGTTTCGTTCAATAGCAGTCACTTCTTTCACTGTGACCACTGACATAACCCAAAACCAATGGAACAACTTTGCATCCTGCAGGAGTCACTGAAGGCATATACTTTGGTGGGACTTTGTACGTATGTAAACAATATAGTGATGAGAGATATACTGGCAAGGCAGTGGTCGTAGCCTGACCGAAATACTATCCCAGTGAGAGAAGCCGCAAAATATTTCAGTCAGGGAGCACGCGGTAGCGCAGTTGGTTGAGGCACTATGCTACAAGCCGGAAGGTCACGGTTCGATTCCTTATGAAGGCACTGGGTTTTTTCCAGCCGCATTATGACCCGCGGGTCGACTCATTTTCTAACAGAAATGAGTACCAAGGATCTTCCTGGGGGTAAAGGGCGGCCAGCGCGTAAGGCTGACAACATCACCGCCATTTGTGAGCCGATTATCTAGAAAATGTGGGAGCCTCGATGTCTCACAACCTTATGGGCCTTCACGGCCTGTTACAGGGATAGATTTTATTTTTTTTAGCTGGTGTCAGGTGGGAGAACCGCCTCTGTGGTCTAGTGGTCAGCGTTTCTGGCTACAGATCCACGGGTCCGGGTTCGACTCCCGGCGCTACTAGATTTTCTCTGAGAAGTAGTGGGTCTGGAACGGGGTCCACTCAGCCTCGTGATGATAATTGAGGAGCTACTTCAAGGAAATAGCGGCTCCGGTCTAGAAAATCGAAATTAAGAACCCTGGGGATTCGTTGCGCTTACCACGCGACACCCCCTAACAGCTAAAGTTGGCACTAAACTTCACCGACAAGCGGCGGCCGCTCGGTCGGTATAGATCGCTTGCGGACTACAGGCCACGGAGCTATTTTTTTGTCCGGCGGGATTCGATGCGATGATCTCCTGAATACAAATTCGTAAAGTTACCGCTTGGTAAGGAGATGTGGCTTCAAGAGGACCCGCTCCTTCCGAGATGCTGTTCCACTGAAGCTGCAAATAAGATGTTATTGCCATGCGCGTGAGGGAACGCGAGGCAGAATCACCTTGTTTTCCGACCCGCTCGGTGATTTAGACGTGCCAACAAAACAGGCTGAGACACGACCGAGCTGACTTTGCGTACTACACGACCGTCACAGCATCGACAGATGTATGAACAAACCGCCGTCTGTCACTGACACCTTCCGTTACACCGTGCCAAGGTTCAGCTGTATTTTTTTTCCCTTTTTACCCTTCTCACGAATAATTAGAATGATCAAGTCAAGGAAGATGAGGTGGGCAGGGCATATAGCACGAATGGGGGAGAAGAGGAATGCATATAGGACATTGGTGGGAAAACAAGAAGGAAAGAGACCACTGGGAAGACCAAGACGTAGGTGGGTGGACAATATTAAAATGGATCTTAGTGATATAGGATAGGATGATATGGATTGGATTGATCTGGCTCAGGATAGGGACCAGTGGAGGGCTCTTGTGAACACGGTAATGAACCTTTGGGTTCCATAAAATGCTGGGAAATTCTTAAGTAGCTGCAGAATTGGCTTCTCCTCCAGAAGGGCTCAGCTCCATAAGTAAGTAAATAAGTAAGTAAGTAATTAAGTAAGTAAGTAAGTAAGTACTCTCCTCATGAGATGAGACTGAGTCCACTTGCTACTGCGGTCACTTCTGGCCTATTGTACCAGCCCCAGATGACAGATGATGATGATTGTGGAGCAACTGGTGGAATGAAGACTGGCAGGGGAAACTGAAGTACTCGGAGAAAACCTGCCCCAGTGCCACTTTGTTCACTACAAATCCAACATAAACGGACCCGAGTTCGAAACCGAGCCGCCGAGGTGGGAAGCCAGCGACTAACCGCCCTTTACCCTGTAGAAAGTCACTTCATGAAAACGAGGCTTCTCACTTGTTAGAATCTCGGCCGAAACGTCGACTATCATAGCTGAGATGGTTGGGATAGTACTTTAAATCGGGCCAAAACCGCTTCTTTCCTTCTTTCTCCAAATCGTTATTCAATTGGATCCAAATCAATCGACACTAAGTAACCTGAGCTAATGCCAACGTCGATAAATAAGTAACCGATACATGCATATTGAACCACCTGATTCAAAAGTGGGTATGTTAACCAAGCTTTTGATGCATCCTATACATGTTTTCTACTTTCGAATTAGCCTGTCAAAATGTGCGTTATTCATGCCTCTTATTTTTCTTACAGACAAACTTTTTTTTTAATATTACAAAAGTTTCTAATTGGTTAAACTATTAAGTTATTATGAACGTTGTTATACCTTCCGATCAATAATCGTTTCGTTATGATTAATTTATTATAAAACTTACATGTACATGTTTATACACAAGCAATAAGGCACGGTCGGCCCAATTACTTGCAACCACTTCATTACGAAACAAAACAGCAGGACACAAGTCACGTGTACTGACTGTACAGGTACAGCAGTCCCTGCGCCTAATTCAGCATCATACCTGTAAGAATATGAATGAGTGGAGGTATAGCTCCATGCATTCTAACGATCAGCTCGATGCAGTGGTAGCTCTCTTGACTTATATCCGGAGGCGGAAGTGCTCGGTTTGAATCCAGTCCGGGACAGCTGCTGTCATAACAGAGACCTTTCGAAGTTTTTCTCAGTATCTCCCAAAATTTCCGCGATATTATGTCGAATAGCCAACGACCTCTTTCTTTCAAATATATTCTAAACCATCCGAAAATAGCACATTTTTAATTATTTCGCATATTATTTATTCACAAATTTCTAAAAACTTCCGAACCCTAGGTAAGGTAAAAGGTAAAGCTATCCCTGTAACGCTCTGTGGAAGCTCGGCGGGAAATTCAGACAATACACAGGGTTTTTCGTTCCGTAACGTTGGCTACACAAAGTGTGACGTAGCCTGGTTCATAGAGTAGATGGACTATACGTGTTAAGGTTAAAATCTAGATAATATTAGTTGGAATGAATATGTTTGCTCAGTGGCTGAGGAAAACCGCGTCTTCTGGAAGCTGCAGATGACTCGCTTTCAGTCAATTAAGATAGGATCTGGCAGGAGCGGTTACGAGGCAATCAGAAAGTGAAGGGCTTGGTGTCAGCTTGACAAGACCCGGGTGGCATATGGCGTCGCGTGTCACGAGGGGGTTTGGCGGCTCCCGGGGGTGTGCCCGCAGGGGGCACGACACGAGCTTCGGGTCCAGGTCAGACCAGCTGCAAAGTGCGCCGCTCATCAGCGTACAGTAATTATAATTATAAAAATAATAGACGTAAAATTGTCATCAAGAATTGCAGAAGAGACAAATATTAGAGTTCTACGAGATCATACACCAACCTGTAACAGACCGTGGAGGCCCATAGGGTTGTGAGACGTCGAGGCTCCCACTTTTTCTACAGACAATCGGCTCACAGATGGCGGTGAAGTCAGCTTTACGCGTCGGCCGCCATTTCCTTTTCTTCAAGAAACAAGGTCTCAGCCTAACCGAAAAAAAAGAAGAAGAAAAAATCTCTTTAAGTTTAATTACGCACCACGCTATGAAGACGTATAGGGGAGTGGAAGGAATGGTTCCACGGATTCTTAAAGTCTGCACTAGATGGACATATGGTTAGTTTCACGCTCTGGCCGTTTTATCCCAGGGGAATCCGTTCCAAGTACCGATTGTATAGGCGGCTGGGTCTGATCCGGTCTGAATGCTGTGGATTTTGTCCATACCAGGATCGAACCCCGGTTCCTTGGCCATCCAGCCCGTAGGCGTTGGTATGACAACTGAGCTATCCCGGATTCTACTATTACTCAGTAATAATAATAATAATAATAATAATATCTACGTGTTTACTTAAAAGCCCGATGTCCAATTATGAAATAATAATAATAATAAAAACAATAATAATATTAAACGAGACTGCAAGCCTATCAAGTGCATTTCACCGAGCGGGTTGGCATAGCGGTAACGCTCTTGACTTGTATTCTGGAGGTTCTCGTTTCGAATCTCTACCGAGAAAGCAGATGTGCTGAATTTTGCGTAGTTTTCCTCAAACCATCAAGGGAAATTCCAGGATAGTACCTCAAATAAGCCACGACCACTTCCTTCCAAATTAATTTCCAATTCCCCATTCACTACTCATCTTTAGATTCGACGCGATGTAACCTGAAACAATCGGATCGTCGTTAAACAAACAACAAAACAGACATAACGTACAGACCGACTCGAGAAACTACTGTCTCCTATCTCTTTGCCCGGAGTTAAGGCGGACGGGGCTAGAAGCTGTCCAGCCACCTTGATATAGCGCCGATATTAAGAATACGTGGAGCTGTACCTCCACTCTTCATGACGTGGTTCATGAAGGAGCAACTTTGCTGTAGTCAGATTGGGTGACGAGAGTCCGCTGCCACTAGTCCACGCGTGCGCAGTGCGCTGCAGTTCGTCACTATGAATGGAGCCTGTCACATCTCGGCTGGAGGAAGTTCGTGGCTGGCAAACCGGCGCTCCTTCACTTTCAGAGAGATTTTTATTAGAGACAATTGCTCGGGTTTCTTGTCTCTTCTCACTTTCCGACTCTAACCTCAATTCATTCATTAAAAGCATAACCAGAAGGTGTCACTGCAACAAAGGTCTATCTCCTCTCCAAGAGGCAACGAAAGTTTTTACGTAACATTCGAATTAACGGCATCACAGCGGTTCTAGCTTCTGGGATGGAACGTCATTGAATCCGGTTAAAGTCAACCGACGTTTCGGAGGAACATATCATCTCCATTTTCAGTGTCAGAGATCAAGCTAACCAAGTAACCAGCTTGCACAGCTCTGCTCTTACGTAGCTTACTCTGCGACCCTGAAGATGGGGCGACATGTTCCTCCGAAACGTCGGTTAACTTTCACAGTACAATAAGACGTTATATCCCAGAAGTCGGGATTTTTCTCCCTATATCATGCGCAGATCAAAGGAGGCATGGCGTCTGGTTGATGTAAATATATTTGTTTTAAGTTAGATAGCAAAAGGTGTTAATATCATCCATTCATGGCGCCATATTTAAAAATAATTTTATTGGCATATTTTCATTAATAAAAAAATTAAAAGTAGGCTTATGCAATCACCATGCTCTCTGTGTCGTCTGTGTATCTCCCTCCCACCCCAATAAGCTTTTGAATGCCTGAACCGATCTTTATAAAACTTGGTATATATATCATGACACCTGAGCGCAACAAAACGGCGTACTTCATAAATCCCTCCCGTCAGTCTGTGTGTCTCTATATGTGTCCCTCCTATTTTTCCTGGCAACGGCTAGGCAAAAACGTCACCGCGGCAACGAATACACATGCCACAACAGAAGAATTGTTGGACGCGTCGTCTTCTCGCGGTCCGTGTCGTAGCAAATAAGACTATGTGGGCTTCTTTGTGTATGACCCTAGCATTGCTAGGCAACGTTCCCGCGGCAAGAATGAATTATTGGAGATCCGTCATCTATACGTTCCGTGTGTTATCAAAGAAAATTAAGCGCGATTTACTTCTTCATGATGATTTTTTCTCAAAAATCCTTTAGATTGGGGGGCATATCTTGGCGTCCTCCCACGCCCCCCTCTTATGCCGTCCATTAGGTTCTCGCCTTCCGCACCGCCCTCGAACTCGAGGTATTTGACAACAGTCAGAAGTATCCCGTAACTCTGAAAGCCGCCCGCAGCGCCCTCGAAGCAGTCCGGCCGTTAAAGACAATTGAGAAGCCTGCCTCGCAGTGAGTGCGCGTTTGTTGCGTCTGCTTGCTCTTACGCCGGACGTTTATCTTGAAAACGTCTTCAGTTTGACAGATAAGCCCGTCTGACGGGTTGACAGGAACTTCTGATCCTCGGTGAGCTAATCCAGAGGCAGAAATGTTAAACCTTCCGACACAAAATATCCCTTCTTTCACAAAGCTCACTGTGTTTATGGGCCAACAAGTTTCTCGGGTCCGGTTACAAGCTGGTTTATAAAACACTGCCAAACAGCAGTGTCGACACTTCAGTATGCATATTGGTCAAGTACTCAGCCTCATATAGACCTATATTTAGCGTCTGAATCAGTGGTTTACAAACTGTGGGTCGTGAAGCGCTTGAGGAAATGCAAGAGTTAATTAATTTTACTCTAAAATTCAGTTGAAATAACAGTGGCTTGGAGAGAGCTCAACGTTTCGGAGGAAGATGTTGCTTCCATCTTCATGTTAGGAAAATAAACCAATAAAAAAACCAGGAGAAGCAGGCGGCAAGCGGAAGATGGAGGCCATATTGTGACATGTACACCCATTGCCAAGTACCAGTTGTGAAAAAAGGCTACAGTACAACAGCCGTTGCCAGGGAACAGCTCCTGTTTCCCTGGCGAAGGCAGAACACGCAATAATGGAAAAGACGTTTTCTGTGCTCTCCGATTCGGGGATACTTAACGGGGACTAGTAGTTCAGTAATCAGATTACGTTAGAATGGGAGTGCGGTTGGAGTTAGTGGAAAGAAGAGGAGTGAGTGGGAGTGAGCGCCAACAGTCACTCCCCAGTAGAGGAGGAGTGACCAGTGGTATTCAGACCACTCCTCTCGTTGAGGAGGAGACCCATTTCAGAACACGTAAGTCTGGAAACATCAGAAATATGGTCCTGAGTCCCGATGGGGCCCGAAACCGAGAATAACTGTACTGGCGAGGGCCAGCAGCAATTTACTGGACTGGACTGGACGGAAGTGAACAGGTTAGCCGGTGTGGCTTTGAACCGAGGAGCTCCCCAGTATGGAGATAACGACTAGCTGTATCGATTTGGTCCAATTGTTTTTTACCTGAGCACGGCGGTAGAGGTTTCTCCGAAACGTCGTTTCACAGAGATTAGGACGATGGATATTGTCCAGAATATTGATCTCTGCGTCAATGTACCACAGTCTCTAACCGACGTATGTTAACTGATTCTCTGTTAAGGAGTTACCGCCTTAACCATTTAAAGCCCAGTGGTTACTACATGTACCACCTACTACAACATACTAAAACTCTGCATTCTGCCCACACAGTGTATTTATGTGTTCCGTATGGTTCTCACAGTAAACAGCGACTGTTTCCCTAGACAGCATTAACCGGGTGGGCGTTGTTATGGAGACGGAGTGTGTTTCCTGTGAGGTACGGACTGCATTCTTATATAATGTGGTAGAAGAAAAGGGTTCAACTAACCAGTGGCGCAACTACTAGTGTCGCTGTTGTTTTTGCGGCAGCTGTTAGCTACAATTTTGGTCTCATTACTTCATTCAGAAAACGTGCTTCAATTGTTCGTAGTAAACAGAGAAATGTTCCTCAATGGAAGACTGGGTACTACAGTGAGAGACAAAAACAAGAGCAGATGTCTGTGAATGAAGAAAGACAAGTGAACGCCGACAAATTGCGAGTGGGTGGCATGTGCTACAAGGAACCAAGTGCGCGAACTGTCACGTGTGGGCGTACAAGGGGAGCAAGTGGGGACAGGCGGCAAGGATGCAAGAAACGGAGGAAAGAAAGAGCGAGGAAAACTGAAAGACAGGCGAAAGCTCAGACAAACAGGAGGGAACTGAAAGAATGAGAGGCAGGAGACAGAAGAGAAATCCAAACGGAAGTGGGAAGCGCTGAAAGACAGGAGAAATCTTGGAAGGGAACACAGTACTGAAAGAGAAATGGAAACAGTAAGAGAGGAGAACGATAAAAGAAAGAAGAGAGTCCCAAAGTAAAGGAGAAAGTGCAAAGGAGAGGCGGTTGCTGAAATGGGGAACAGAAAGCTGAAAGAAACAGAAAGTCTCCGAAACAGAGGAGAAAGTCGAAAGGGAAAGGAGAACTATGAATAACAGGAGAAAGGTGGAACAGAACAGCCGAAAGAGAAGACAGGTGAAGGAAAGAGAACAGCTGAAAGAGAAGACAGGTGAAGGAAAGAGAACAGCGCTGAAAGAGAAGATAGGTGAAGGAAAGAGAACAGCTGAAAGACGAGAAAGCTTGAGAAGCGCTGAAAGGAGCAGGAAAACTGAAAGAAAGAGCAGAACTTCGAAATAGAGGCTGTGTGTACGAAACATTCTGATCATCCTGTGATGTTGACTTGAGGAGGCCAAATCAATTGATGTCATAGCAATTGTACCATTTGTGCAAAAATGTTCTAACTCCTAAAACATGAAAATGTTCTCTCCTATTAGTTTTATTCATTAAGAAACACGAATTATTCCGGTACAAACGCAATGTGAATTCTTACGTTAAGAATATCCACGTGTGTTGGCTTTAGCACAGACCCGCGTAAAGCGTCCAGTTCTAATTACACGGCTTCCGCAAGTTCCACAGACTCGAGCTGTGTCCTTCTTGCACCAGACACTTTAACTGCTTCGAGACATATTGCCAATTGAAATTGAATTCATTGTCAGCCTATGCGAATCCAGCTGTACCGCGTTAACCTGAGGGAGGAGGTTCTGTTTATCCAACATCACATCGAATTTCCCGCATCAACAGATCAATTGAAATGCATCAGTAACTGTCGCATCCCATTAAGAGGCCACTGTGACGTCCGCGCTCCCAATTAAAGCATTCTGCTAACTGCCCTCTGCAGGAACCCGAATCCTTCTTCTTCTTCTGGAGCGGACGGGCGTAACTTGTCTGGAGGGGCTCGGTTCAAGCCTCGGTCGGAACGCCGTCCACTTCGACATGTTTCAATCGTTTCATAGGTCCGTACAGGAAAATGATGGGATTAGGTCACGGCTAGGTAACGACTGGGTCACGACCGATTCTTTCCACATCCTTCCGAATTCATAGTTCATCTAACGCGTGATTAAGTGACCGCAGAAGGGGTTTAGATGGGTAACTGGATTTATTGGACACTTACACTCGTAACTAGAGCACACATAAAGTCTTCTCAGTCCTCACCAGACGTTGCCACTTGCTGGACGGCTAACGGGTCGGTGTTCGAGTCCTGGTAGGGGAAAGATTTTTCCTTTCCACGACGTCCAGACCGGTTCTGGGGCCCACCCACCCTCCTAACCAATGGATAAGAGGGGTTGTTTCCGTGGGCTTAAATTGGCCGGAGCGTGAAACTGACCACTCACCTCCATCTAGAAAACGTGGATTAGTTAAGTACAGGGATAAATTTATGTTACCAAACATTTATTAACTGATCACAGTGGCCGCACGGTCTAAGGCATGAAATGTCTTCACATGCTTTAACACTGGGGTCATGGGTTCGAAGCTCACGCAAGTCATGGACGTCTGTTTGTATTTATTCTGTATTTGTGTGTATGTAGCGGCCTTGTGACGGGCTGATCCCCCGGCCAAGGAGTTCTATCGATTGTCTAAGATTAAGAAACTGAAGTGAAACGAAGCGTTTGATGGATGTCCTATAATCCAGTTGGGAGCAACAGGAAATAGAGGAAGAAGAAGACAATAGATTTTGCAAATGTCATAACATGAGAATTAGAATCAATTACACATGATTACACAATTTTCTCAGAATATCCAACTTAACCCTAAATCTGGCCGCGCCATAGCTCAAGCGGTTAGTCGCTGGCTTCCTACCGCGGCGGCCCGGGTTCGATCCTGAGTCTGGTCAAGTGGGATTTCTGGTAGACAAAGTGGCGCTGGTGTAGGTATTCTCCGAGTACTTCGGTTTCCCCTGCCAATCTTCATTCCACCAATTGCTCCACAATCACCCTCCTCTATCATCTGGGGCTGGTACAATAGGCCAGAAGTGGCCGCAGTACAAGGACTTAGTCCCACCCCACTAGCAATAAAAAATACAAATAATACCCCCAAACCAAAGAGTCTCGACCCAGCATGAGTGGGCGCCCCACATTTTGCAAAAATTGCTTTGACTGTACTGCAGACCCGACAAACATGGCCAACATCACGAATGAAGTTTGCGAAACTCTAATTATAAAGCTTGAATATTTCAGTGCATACATCGACATACTAGCTGCCCCCCCCATACGTCATCATGAATGTCAATCCGTCATTAACCCATGTAAATAATTCGAGATGCGCAGGAAATGGGAGTTTGACCCAAGGCGGAGCGATCGACGCGACACCTGCCGGCTCTCACGGGTAAACACGACATAGCGCAGTAACTTGGCAACCCTGCTTCCTCACACGTAACGGCGTCCTCTGGTCAACTTGACGTCTTGTTCTCAGGCCGGCAGCGACGCCACTCGTCTATTGCTTAAAGCCCTGCTTTTTTGTTATTTTACATCTGATAACACCGCCAGCAGCTGAATCTTAGTTTGAATGAAGACTTCGAAACGTCGTGACATAACTAAGACACAGAGACTGAGGAAAAAGACATAAAACCTCGAATAGTTGGTTCCCAGGTCGAGATTCGAACCGAGTACATGCAGGATACAAGCCTAGATACTTAGCTCTACGCTAACTTTCTCAATGTTGAGGTCGTTTATGTGTGTATCAATTCCCAAGCTGAAACCCTTTAAGAAATATCGATTAAAGTTGGTACGCCTGTAAAAATTTACGCTAAAACTTGTTCGGCAAATTTTAATTTTCATCCATGTCGTTAATCTCTGGTAATTATTTCAATATTGAGAGGTTTAACGTAGCGGTACCGCTGTAATACTTGTACATCGTGGTTTTCCTCAGCCTCTCCATATAGAATGCAATGATGGGATATAGATTACGCCACAACCGATTCGCTCCAAATCATCATTCGTCTGTGATCGTAATATCCGATGCTATATAGTCACCATACTAATTCGTTCATGAATGGCTCTACAGCCCTTTGTTGGGCCTGGTCGATTTTTCAGTCGGTAGGACTCCTTGGACGGGGGATCAGCCCGTCGAAAGGCAGCTACCTACACACAGAGCAACATAAACACACAAACGCACACAGACATCAGTGACTCGAGTGGGATCCGAACCCACGACCCCAGTTTTCGAGCGAGCGAAGACTGTTCATGCCTTAGGCCGAGCGGTCACTGTGACCGGCTGCTGATATCATAAGTCTACTTTTATTTTTTTTACAAAAGAAGGAAATTAGGATAAAAAGAAACAAAAAGAGGCTAATTAATTTAATGAGACATTCTGCACCGCGTGATCCTGCAGTGGACGCGGACCAGAGAATGCTGCTGCAGCAGCTGCTTGCGGAAGTTGTGCCCTTTGCCATCGCTTGACCATTACAACAATTGCCTGCAGGAAAAAATCCTGAGCTCAGTTAACCTATAGGTCTAATTTCCGGCCAGCTTCTTGTGGCATCCGGAAACTCGCCGATCTATCGCCCAATATTCAGACAGAAGATGTAGACCCACATTCCAGCCTCACCCTGCTGCTTATCAATGTCCTTACCAGGCAACCTCTGTGGTCTAGTGGTCAGAGTTCCCGGCTACAAATCCAGAGGTCCCGGGTTCTATTCCCGGTGCTACCGGATTTTCTGAGAACTAGTGGGTCTAGAACGGGGTCCACTCAGCCCCGTGAGGATAATTGAGGAGCTATTTCAGGGAAATAGCAGCTCCGGTCTACAAAATCAAGATTAACAGCCGTGGGAATTCGTTACGCTGATTACGCGACACCCTCTATCCGCTAAAGTTGGCGCTGACTTTGCCGACAATTGGCGGTCGCTCGGTCGGTATAGTTCGCTTGTGGACTACAGGCCACGGAGTTTGTTGTATTTACCAGACAACAGTCGGGCACAATAAAGTGTCTCAGAAGTGCTTTAACTGAGTCTTCTTCCTTGAAATATGACAGTAAAAATGAAGGTAAGTTGAAATTCAACGAGAATTATTTTACTGTTTCTTTAGAAGCCGATTTAGCGACTGGCTAGGTTGAACGAGAGAGGGGTCGGAGTTCTGGGGCTCACACAGCCTCCTACCCAATGGGTACCGGAAGTTTTTCCTCTGACGTAAAACGGCCGGGGCGTGAAGCTGACAATTAAAATCCAACTACTAACAAGGTCAGGAATACATGGATCTATGTATCCACTCCTCCATACGCCTTCATGGTGTAGTGCTTGACTGGTTAAGCATAAATTTTATTTTCACCTCTCTTCCTTTATCCTTTGTATTCGTTTGTTTTTATTCCCTTTCTCCAACTTGTGGAGATGAAAGGATAATAGTAACAGTTATCATAAAGTGGTAAGATGAGAGAATGTGGAGTGGATTCATCTGCCTCAGGATAGGGATTAATGGAAGGCATTTGTGAAGACGATAAAGAACATTTGTGTTCCATGAAATTCTGAGGATCTCTTGGCCATCTGAGCTAAGAACAAATGCCTAAGGAAAGCCCTAGAACATTTGTGTTCCATGAAATTCTGAGGATCTCTTGGCCCTCTGAGCTAAGAGAAAATGCCCAAGGAAAACCCTAGAACATTCGTGTTCCATAAAATTCTGAGGATCTCTTGGCCATCTGAGCTAAGAACAAATGCCTAAGGAAACCCATAGAACATTTGTGTTCCATGAAATTCTGAGAATTTCTGAGCCATCTGAGCTAAGAACAAATGCCTAAGGAAAGCCCTAGAACATTTGTGTTCCATGAAATTCTGAGGATCTCTTGGCCATCTGAGCTAAGAACAAATGCCTAAGGAAAGCCCTAGAACATTTGTGTTCCATGAAATTCTGAGGATCTCTTGGCCCTCTGAGCTAAGAGAAAATGCCCAAGGAAAATCCTAGAACATTCGTGTTCCATAAAATTCTGAGGATCTCTTGGCCATCTGAGATAAGAACAAATGCCTAAGGAAACCCCTAGAACATTTGTGGTGCATGAAATTCTGAGAATTTCTGGGCCATCTGAGCTAAGAACAAATGCCTAAGGAAAGCCCCAGAACATGTGTTCCATTACATTCTGAGGATCTCTTGGCCTTCTGAGTAAAGAGTAAATGCCCTGTCATACAGAGTTAGTGTGTCAGTCAGTCGGTTAGTCATTTACGTGGCAGTACCTTAGTTTATGGAGTCCCTGGACAAAGACCAGGCGCTTCCAGATGTGAATGCATTTTCAAACAGAACTTGGAAACCGAAATGTAACTGTATCGATTGGATTGAACTTGTTCCGTGAGTCGAAGGGCCCACAGGTGTTCGGTTTCACTCCGGGCGCGAGTGACATCACGCAGCGGGACCTGCTCAATGCCGAGCTGGTCCGCCTTGCGATGTTTGTTTGCCAGGAGAGCGAGGGCACGTTCTGGTTGCGGGACTTCTAGGGGGAGAAAGAAGGAAACAGAGGACATAAAGGGCAGAAAGAACCATAGAAAAAAAAGTAAATTTAGACGGATAAAACCCGGAAATTGACAATAAATTAAATAAACAAAAAGACACAAAAATAAGAACATAAAGAAGACAGAAAAACAACGTAAAAGACAAAGAAAGAGAACAAGAAGAAACAAAGAATTATGGAGGAGAATTAATCTCCTACTTTCCTTGACATGACACGGACCGCAGAGAAAACATTTCCAATAATTCTTCTATTGCCGCTGTAAAATTTTTACCGAGCCCTTACCCAGCAACGTACATATATAGACACAGACTGATGGGAGGTATTTATGAAGCACGCCTTTGATATGGGCTTAGGCGCCATGATATACGAGTACATGCCGAGTTTCATAAAGATTGGTTTAGGCATTCAGAATTTAATAGTGGGGGACACACACAGACAGCATGGTGCTCGCGTAAGCACACTTTCATTTTTTTTTCAAAATAAGGAAAGTAGGCTAATAAAGACATGAAGGAAGGGAGGAGAAACAAAGAAAGAAAAATACAGACAGAAAGACGGAAAGATGCAGACATAGAGAGAGAGACAGAGAGCATAAAAAACGAGAGACGGACAGAAGAAATAAAGAGATTTGAACCTGTGACCTCGTGAATACAGAGCAGAGGTACACTATCCACTCCACCGCCACGTTTTCTGACCTTGGTATTCAGTACGCCTGAAAGTGCAGTCTTTAGAACAACAATTCATCATCACAGTACCATCCGCTGTCCAAAGAAATCAATAAACATCTTCATATGCAAATAGAGTGACGGAATATTTGCTCGCAGTGAAGCTCTAACGATGGAAGCCATTTTGTGTGAACAACACACAAAATGGCTTCTCGAGAGTAAACGTCGAAAAGAATCGATATGACAGACATTTTGGAATTAAAACCGACGACTAAACAAAGAGGATCTTATTCTGCACGGTTGACTTAGTAGCCGGCAGCACGACAACCTGGTTGATTCCGTGTTCTGACGAGTACATTGTGCGGAATTATCACTTAGGCTATATTCAAAAATCGAGTTCAGTTCCCTTTATCCTTGTGTCTCTATTGTGAGGCCTAAATAAACACGTGCAATAATTAAGAAAAATTCTGTCTTCTGGAATACAATTGCGTGTAGCATGTTGAAAGTCGACGGACGTTTCGGAGGAACATTTCGCCCCCATCTTCTGGGTCAACGAATAAGCCAAGCAAGAAATCAGAATGAAGAAGATAGATCATTCTTGGATCCTGAAGATGTAGGCGTTATGTTCGTCCGAAACGTTGGTTGCCTTTCAACAGACTACAGAATTCTATAACCCACAAGGTAGAACTCCTTGTTCTACCACTGTTGGTGAGTCAGAGGTACCCTCACATTGTGACAAATCAACACGCAACAATAGAGGAGATGTTGCAAGCGGGTTTCTGTGTGCCCCGTCCCTAGGCTACATAGCGAGGACCAACAGAAGTCGAGGAGGCCCCATTTCGAAACAAGTTCATGTCTAGTAGTGATTAAAAATCTTGGTCATGGGTCTCGAGGAGACTGAAGCAAGGAATGACTGTGCTGGCGAAAGCCAGCAGCAATTTAACCGACCGATAAGCGGTTAGTTTTGAATTACATTATTAGCAGCGCTATCTGGCAATGACTATCGAACAAGTAGAGGACTTATGCGTGCTGCAGTTGTATTGATCTGTAGAGTGTGTAAATTAGTTGGATTCTAAAAAGTTATTTGTAGTTACGAGTGATAAGCCTTCAATAAATCCAATTTTCAATTTCTACCTCACATGGTTGTACATTTCGGTTACTGACATAATGAAATACTACCAAGTTGTTAATAAAACAGAGTTCTCGCTGCGGTGACAATGAAATGTTCTTCTCTAAGATGTGATGCCGAACAGTCTGGTAGAACCTCACAGATATTTGCGACCAATATATTACCTACACCTTCAGGGCCGGCGTTGAAGTAAAGTAAAAAACATGAGAGCAGTAACCGTCTCAAATTATTCCCTGAAAGTGGAAGCAATAAGTTCCTCTGAAACATATGTAAACATGTAACAGACTACACGGCGTCACATCCCAGAATGTAGTGCCCTTCAGATCAAGGGGTAAGTTCGTTTACAGGCTTCACCATCAGGCGTAAGTCTTTAAGCCTAAAATATTATTAGGCCCTATATGGTGGTCGAGATAAAGTGAACACTCAACGAAAATTACTTCAGTTTAAATGATATTCATAAGCACAAAGGGGCACAAAAAATTCTTCTACAACGAGATTAAATTATTCACAATATTGTCGTAGCGTTCTAAGAAAACTTCAAATTAAGTTCTACATTTCCCAAGTGAGTAAATACTGACCAATGTCTTTACTTCACTTAAATAAACAATACAATGCTTTAATGCTGTGTCTTGTTACTTCTTGAAGTTATCATTAACGACAGATACAATCAGAAGTTTCTTTCTAGCAGTACTAAGAAGAAAATTCTTTCTCATAAAACACATAAATTATAAATAAACTTTAAGAACTTATTTATCACATTTAAAATGTAACAAGGATCTTAATAAGAGATGTAAACTTTATTTTCATAAATGTAAAGCTATCCCTGTAACAGGCCGTGGAGACCCATACGGCTGTGAGACGTCGAGGTTCCCACATTATCTAGACAATCCTCTCACAGATGGCGGTGAGGTTGTCAGCCTTATGCTCCGGCCGCCCTTTAGCCACAAGGAGATTCCTGGTACTCATTTCTGTTAGAGGCTGAGTCGATCCCAGGGCCACAGTGCGGCTGGAAAGATTATTTTAATTGAAAAATCCAGTGATCTCATTGGGAATCGAACCCGTGACTTTCCGGCTTGTACCCTAAGTTGACTGAAGTAGACATTTCTTTAAGGGTCAGAGTAACACAATTTTACGGCACTAAAAAGAATAAAATATTAACATTAAATTTGGAGGAGTATACAGGATCGACACAGTACGTTCCTCCGAAACGTCGGCTCTTTTCTACTGAATTACACGGTACTCTCTATAGCCAAATATTTGAGAAAAACGGATAGTCTCCAAGAGCACCCAGCTTGCTGTCCCACCCTGAAGATGAGGCAGTATGTTCGTTACTGGACAACATGGCCCACAATCCAGAATATATTCACCGATGTCAGAACTTCCCTCCGACCCACCAGCTGCTCCAGCTTCAATAATCTCTGCGTCACGGACACCGTCGTCTCGATTCTCAATTGACCTAATCCTTCCAGCCGCACTGTGGCCCTGGGGTCGACTCAGCCTCTAACAGAAATGAGTACCAGGAATCTTCCTGGGGGTAAAGGGCGGCAGACGCGTAAGGCTGACAACCTCATCGCCATCTGTGAGCCGACTGTCTAGAAAATGTGGGAGCCTCGACGTCTCACAATCCTATGGGCCTTCACGGCCTGATACAGGGATAGCTCTACCTTTTTACCTTTACTTATTATTGCTTAATAAGCATAAAAAACATTTCTAGTTCTTTTAAAAGCAAATATTAAAGGATAAATTCCCTGTCCTTGATTATCACGCCATAAAACCGTATGAGAGATTGGAGGTATAGCTGCACCATTCTTAACCTCGACACTAGAGGGTGAGTGGTCAGCTTCAAGCCCCGGCCGCATTATTCGAAAGGAAAAAGCCTTCGGTAGCCGTTGGATAAGAGGCTGATAGGCACTAGTCGGTCTGGACGCTGTGGAATAAAGAAAAAATCTGTTGCCGCTGTCGGGAATCGAACCCCTGAAGTCTAGCCCGCAGCCTGATGCTACACCGACTGAGATATACAGGTCAGACTGATTATAATGTATAAACCTGCGTCCCTGATATGTGATACCAATAAGGGCGGTTTTCGGAAGTATGGTTTGTTTTAAAATTAACTTGATCATTTCTTTGGCTTCGTAAGAATTCCCAAAGCCTTCTCCATTCAATTATTTCTGACAGTAAGTTCGTATCAGCATAACAAAAATTTTTCCCCCTTTGGCGCCACAGCCCCAATTTGGGCCTTGGCCTACCTCCATGAAACTCTCCGTTTCACTTCGGTTTACCAGATCTTAGACATTCGATAGGACTCCTTGGGCGGGTGATTAACTCATCGCAAGGCCTCTACCTGTACACAAACACTGAACATCCATGCCCTGGGTGGGATTCGAACCCACGATCCCGGCTACCGTGACAAACTTAAGTGTGTGTTAGTTAAATAAATGTCCACCCAACGTAATACAACTTATTGGTTAAGTGCTGACTTATTGCTTAACGGCCTACCTAGCAAATTAAGCAACGTACCGACTAAGTGACCCAGCCAATTTAACCATTTTACAAATTAACTAACAAAGTAGCAACAAACCAACAAATTAACAAAATCATTTCTTACGGTAAGTTCATATCAGCGTAACAAGAATTCTCATCACACACATCTACCGCGCTGGTCGCAGCCCGGCCATATCGGCTACGGCATGTGGTGATACTTGGCTCGCTCAAGTGGTGATAGAAGTAATCACCATGTTCTTACAACGCTCACGTATGATCTGTAATTATTTGTACATGTGATGATACAAATAGCGGTGGTGACCCTCGGCTCGACCTAAGGTTAAACGGGCGAAGAATCAGAGTTACGTAACGGGCAACTAACAATGAAGAAAGGCTTAAATATTGCCGAGCAAGCATGCCCATGGGAACGGCTTCAGACAAACCGTTCTGATTGCTACAAGGGGCCAAGTGCGCGGTTCTACTGGCTCTCCAAGCGAGGCATTTCGTCCGGGTTAATGTCACGACATTTCATCAACCCAGCGCGTTACATACGTCAGAATTGTAGAATTATATATGAAGGAGGATAAGACACAATGAAGAGATAAACACATTACTGAAAGGAGAAGATACAGTAAGATGTATCAAGTCACAGAGAATAAGATGGTTAGGGAATGTCGAAAGAACGGAAGATAATGCAATGCCTTAAAAGGAAGGCTCTTCCAAAAGAAGGAAAGGAAGACCAAGGAGGAGATGGCCAGACGATGTTGAGAACGACCTGAAGAAGAGGAAGGTGAAAGGATGGATAGACAAGATGAGGAATAATGAGCAGTGGAGACTGTTTGTAGAGGAGACCAAGGCTCACCCAGGGCTGTAGCGCCGAGTGGTAGACAGGCAGGTAGGTAGGTAGGTAGGTAAGTAGGTAAGTAGGTAGGCAGGCAGGCAGGCAGGTGAGTGGGTAGGTAGGTAGGTGGGTGGGTAGGTGGGTAGGTGGGTAGGTAGGTAGGTAGGTAGGTATGTGGGTGGGTAGGTAGGTAGGGAGGTGGGTAGGCAGGCAGGTAGGTAGGAAGTTAAGTAAGTAGGTAGGTATCCGAATGATATGGGGAAAGAAACACGAGTATAGCAAATAACGTAAACCCTCGCTGAGTCAGTTACAGCTAATCCGGATTGAAATGTGAACAATTCTCACAATTACTGGGCTTTTGGATTTTTTTCATCGTCCGGTATTCTAGAGAGTAGAAAACATGGCGTTTCGGATACTGGATTTCTTTCCGTCCTCATGCGGGGAGAATGACACTTATTCAGTTTGGTCCCATAGAAAGAGCTAACCTAGATCACTGGAACAAGTGTCTCCCACCTTCACATGAGGACGGAAACAGATCCAGTATCCGAAACGTCGTGTTTTCTAGTCTCTAGAATACCGGAACACGGGCAAAGTAAAAACAACAGTAATTCTGAGTATTATAAACCAACGTCAGAGCCCTTTAGATCTACATTAACATTCCGTTCAAAGACGAGTGAATGTTTTAAAAGACACGTGGCATTTCGGAAGGCAGCTAAGTCTGTTCAGACAAAACTTGACAGTTTCTTCAAAACTGCCAACTTAAATACTGAAGGTTTCACTGCTACAGTGTAGAAAAATTGGGCATGTTTGTTGTTTGTAGATCTTCCTTGTAGAAGCTTTCTACATAGTGAGCCGGCTGTGGAGCCCAGAGACAAGTTCCTATGATGTACGGGTTGTTATTGTGTGGATATTGGTATGCTACTCCCATGATATGTATCTTTATATAATCATACAGTATGGCGTATGTGTTTCTTGTCTGGGCGTATACACTAGGTAGATACTATTAACATATTATGGAAAGTAGAGGTTCATTACCGTATTCACAAGAGCCCGCCACTTGTCCCTATCCTGAGTCAGATGAATCCAGTCCACACCTTCACATCTTATTTCTTTAAGCTCCATTTTATACCTTGCCTATCCTCTTGCCTGTCTCACGTGTACTCCTCACAGCACACGTGGGATATTCTCCTGCCAATCCTCTTGCCTGTCTCACGTGTACTCCTCACATCACATGTGTGAAATTCTCCTGCCAGTCCTCTTGCTTGTCTCACGTGTACTCCTCACATAACGCGTGTGAAATTCTCCTGTCAATTTTCCATTCCTTAGGGCGTCCCAAACAATCTATCCATGTCAGGGGCCCCGTGTAACATTTCGAAAAAATTTTTTTTTGCGGTAAAGATTTATTAGCTCCCCGCCTGAAGGTCCACCCTTTGTCGGCTGTTTTATCTATGTATTCGTAGCTGTCCTCCATATCTGGACACCGTCTCCTCCATCCGCAACCTGAGGATGCGCTATGCCAAACTCCATAATTAACCTTCGGGTTACATAAAAATGTGGACGATTCCTTGGCCAGTTAAGCGACTATCAGCTTCTGAAGAAGTCACCACCGTGGAGACAGTTAAAATAATACCTGTTCCTTTATATAAAGCTGTGAGAATTCCGAGACTGTCTCATGGCGTCTACCGTGACATATACCACTGTTTCCCGCAACTGCATGGTGACCCAGGGTCAGCACATGTACTGAATCAGAGTCACTTCTGACCCTGTGGTCAGGGCACATTCCTACATACTGGCTGTCTCGCTCTGGGCGTCCAGAGATCGAAACTTGTTGCCGAATTTTCTATTCCAAATCCCGTTGCCCCTACCGTAGCTACGCCGTATTACTGTATCTGTGCAGTAAAAATGCTCTGTTTCACGGATCCTTGCAGCATGGACGCCCACATCATGGTTGTAGCATAACACGTGTGGCCCCCGAAATTATTCCTGATTAACGGATTACGATTAATCACTTAGTCGAAATTTTCCCTCTTCAAATTCAACCACGTAGACATATCACCTTCTGTGATGTTACGCCGTGTAATCTGGTAGAAGTTTAGTGACGTTTCGGAGGAACTATTCTAATGTAAATATAAGGCAGAACGTTCCTCCGAACCTTCGGTAAACTTCTATCAGGCTGCACGGCGTCACATCCCAGAATGTAGGACTCTTCGTTGTCACCGCCGTGATAACCTCAGATTTAGGATGTAGTTTTTTTGGTACGTCGTCCACTAATTGACCTATTGCACCAGCCCCTGATGATAGGCGATGACGAGTGTGGAGCAGTCGGTGGAATGAGAATTGGCAGGGAAAACTGAAGTACTCGGAGAAAACCTGCCCCAGTGCCACTTTGTCCACCACAAACCCTACATGACCTGATCTGAGCTGGAACCCGGGCCGCCGCTGTGGGAAACCGGCGACTAACCACTTGAGCTATGGAATGACCTGGGGTGTAGTTTTCAGGATAGACCTACCCAATTTCGTGACATTCTATTTCATGATACGACACTCTATAGTTGACCACCGAGTGAGGAACTCATGGTCTTCGAGATAAACACACAAAATGGATCTATAAGTAGCTGAGTTCGATATTTCATGATCAACATTCATCCACAGCCTCCTGCACCGACTCGCGTTGGAGAAGGAGGAGGAGAGGAAGAAGGAGGAAGGAAGGAGAAAAATGAGAATGAGGAAGAGAAGGAGAAGGAGGAGGATGAGAAGGATATGGAAGAGAAGGAAAAAAAACGAGGATGAGGAAGAGAAGGAGAAAAATGAGGAAGAGAAGGAGAAAAACTAGGATGAGGAAGAGAAGGAGAAAAATGAGGATGAGAAAGAGAAGGAGAAGGAGGACGAGGAAGAGAAGGAGAAGAATGGGAATGAGGAAAAGAAGGAGAAGAATGAGGATGAGGAAGAGAAGAACGAGGAGGAGGGGGAGGAAAAGAAGGAGAAGAAGAAAAAGAATAAGGAGGAGGAGATGATGACGCTGATAGAAAAAGCAAAAGTTCGTCTTTAAAATCAGATTCGCTTTGTCTCTAAGTAGACCGCCGTTTTGAAACACGATTATGAAGAATGTATTAAATTTTCTTAAAGGAAAAAAAAAATTGTTTATGTGTTCCCAGACGTTTGAGAAGAGGTATGAACCCAAGATCCTTGACTCCGTAAATACGTCAATGACCACTAGCTAACTCAGCTAGTCCCAGTAAGAACTTCAGTAAGTCACACACACACGTGAATATCAACTCTGTCGCTAAATAAGAATACAACAGCAGACTTATTCAAATTTATAAAGTTTCTTTCAAGAGTTTCTACGAAACTTAAGCACGGAATTCCGTGTTTTATCGAACATCGCTTGACGGATGTCTGACACCGCAGGCCTGACTTATTTATAATATAGATTTAGAGCAACAAATGCATATTATTCGAAGACATGCAAGAAAAAAGAAGAAAGGACAATCCACAGGCCTACTTTTGTTGTTACTTCTACTTTGCAACGCCATCTGTGCCGAGTCCCTCCGCAACTTTCCGGGGCCCTTAGAGCTTGCTGAGTTCCTCCTGAAATTCGTTCACAGCGCCTAACATTCTAAAGGAACACTTTCCGGGTCCCTTAGCGCTTGTTGAGTTCCTCCTGAAATTCGTTCACAGCGCCTAACATTCTAAAGGAATATCCACCACAAATCCCTCTTGACCAGACCCGAGATCGAACCACGGGCCGCCTCGGTGGGAAGCCAGCGACTAACCATTTGCCTGAAACTTAGTATGTAGGCAACTGAGCCCATCTCAAGGATATAATTCATAAATCCCTTATATCAGTCTGTGTGCCTATATGCGTATCCCTCTATCGCTGCTAGGCAACGGCCCTGCAAACATAATTTAAAAAACTGTGTGGCTTGTAGTCTACAAGCGAACTATACCGACCGAGCGACCGCAGCTTGTCGGTGAAGTTAGTACCAACTTTTGCGGATAGAGGGTGTCACGTGGTCAGCGCAACGGATGCCCAAGGTCGTTAATCTCGGTTTTCTAGACCGCTGCAAATATATTAAGGCGGCATTAAATACACACGCAACAATAGAAGAATTGCTGGATGCATTGTTTTCTGTGCGGTCTCTGACTTATCAAAGGAAAGTCCGTGGGTCTGTCTGTATCCCCCTTATCACTGCTAGGCAACAGCTCAGTAAATACGTTCCCGCTGCAGCGAAATATGTTGCAGGCGTCCGTGTCTCTTAAAGAAATTAGGCTATTAGTTCTTCCCAGAACTTGTGATTTGTCTGTGCTAACTCTATGAGTAGGTTATGCAGCTGTTATGTTAGCAAGTAAAGTAAAGAATTGAAAACAATTAGACCTATAAGACAGCCTTCATATTTACTGATTTCGCATGAACTGTGTAAAGGAGACAATAACTTAAGCCTGTGTTCATATTTAACATAGTTCAGAAAATTAGCTTATATATACAATTGCAGAAGTTTCTTTCATAACCAAATTTTCTACCAAAAATTGTACCTGTTTCTAAAATTTGTAGCTGGCAAGAATTTTAATCATCCGCACTAAATATCACCATGGTTTATATTCACGTAATTATTTCAGAGTTTACTACAATAAATTTACGTTTAAGTATGTACAGTGGTACGTAGTTGATTGAGGCACTATGCTACAAACCGGTTGAATTCCCGATGAGGTTATTGATTTTTTTTTTCAATTGACCTAATCCTTCCAGCCGCACTATGGTCCTGGGGTCGTCTCAGCCTCTAGCAGAAATGAGTACCAGGGATCTTCCTGGGGGTAAAGGGCGGCAGGTTGCGCGTAAGGCTGACAACCTTGCCGCCATCTATGAGCCGATTGTCTAGAAAATATGGGAACCTCAGCATCTCACAACCCTATGGGCCTCCACGGCCTGTTAAGGTATGTACAGCAAAATGGACACTGGACAAAATGCGCTTAAAAATCTTCCGCAACCAAAGCACTGAAAAATCTAAACAAAAAAATGACGAAGAGAAGTGCGTGTATCATTACAGTTGTCTAAAACATCCTTGAGGACTCGTCGTCAAAAGTACCAACGTTATTTGATGACAGAAATATGTTGTTAATTATTAAACTGTGCACCCTACGAACGACAGTCCCTGCGAGCGACAAACAGGAGATCTGTTTGAAAACACAAGGCTTGTCTCCCGTAAATTTGTCCACAAGAGTCGTGACGTAAGCCCGAAAATGTTTTAGACAGAGTAAAAAAAAGGTAAAGCCATCCCTGTAACAGGCTGTGGAGGCCCATAGGGTTGTGAGATGCTGAGGTTCCCATATTTTCTAGACAATCGGCTCACAGATGGCGGTGAGGTTAAGTAAAGGTATCCCTCTAACAGGCCTTGGAGGCCCGTAGGGTTGTGAGAGGTTGAGGCTCGGCAAAATTCTCTAGACAATCGGCTCACAGATGGCAGAGGTTGTCAGCTTTACGCGCCGGCCTCCCTTTACCTCCAGCAGGATTCCTGCTACTCATTTCTGTTAGAGGCTGAGTCGACCCTAGGGCCATAGTGCGGCTGGAAGGATTAGGTAAATTGAAAAATCCATTTCATCGGGACTTGAAATCGCGACCTTCCGGCCTGTAGTATAGTGCCTCAACCAACTACGCTACCGCGTGCCCCCGTTTTAGACAGAGTATATCTGTAAAATGTAACACAAAATACAGGGGTAAAAATTAGAAAAGGACGCAAGGTCTACCTGGAAACAAACAGAGTGACCCGTCAATTTCACGATTCATCGCCACCTTCCCATCAATCATATTAGTAACAAGAGTCAATGGAGTCGCCAGCTACGGCTCATTCCTCCACCCATTTCAATTGATTCATTGAAACCCCAATCAAGTTTCTTGGTCAATATTTGTACACATTTCTACGCCTCGCTCCATTAAAACACGATCAACGAATATAAAACGAATTATCCTACATTTCCCCGCTTAAAACCCATTAAATCTCTCTCAATACCTATAATATTGTGACATGACATCACATCAGAATAGTGGTAGCCAGAGATGACGTACATTGCTAGGCAACAGCTCAGTAAACAAGTTCCCGCTGCAACAGATACGCAGTCAACAATAGATCAATGTTCGGAACGATGTTTTCTATTCCGTCAGCGCAAACTGGTTATAAAGAAGAGTTCATTTGAGAATCGGCAGTCGAGTTCCGGAGTTCCAAGTGAGCAGTTAGTCGAGAGTTGCGTTCTGCAAAGGGTGCTGAGAAAATGGCGCTATGAGCTCAGTTAGCAGTCGGGCTGTGAAGAGAACATTTCACTTGTGTTGTAGTATAATGATATTTGGAATGTGTAATTCAGTAACACTGTTATAATTACTGCGTTAAAATCCGTTGTCATGAAACGGCTAACGCAGACTGATGAATGAGGACACTAGCGTGTAACAGCGAACTGCAAAGTCTGGGAATAAGGATGGTGTTAGAGTTGTTTGTAGTACGACCTGTAAATGGCCAATAAATCCAACTATCCAAAACCACGTGTATAGTGACACTCCCCTATCACGTGACAATATCAGTGGGAGGCCAAAAATAGGAACTGTAACATCTACGAAACACCCGTGAATAAGGTACATACTTACTTGTTTACTCATGGAACTGAACCCTTCTTGAAGAGCCGCCAATTCTGAAGATACTCAAGAAGTTCCCAGGATTTTATGGAACCCGAAGGTTCATTACCGTGTTCAAAATAACCCTCCACTGGTCCCCATCCTGAGCCAGATCAATCCAATCCATACCGTCACATCCTATCTCTCTAAGATTCATTTTAATGTTGTTCTCCCACCTACACCTTGGTCTTCCCAGTGATCTCTTTCCTTCTGGCCTTAAGAAAACTTGCACAAAGCCTCCTTGAATAACGTATGTATTTCATAATGTATTAACTATCAAGTATCCAACTTTACCATCGTAATTGCAGTTCAGTCGTGTGTGAATATGGCAATCATGTGTTTCCCTGATGATGACTTTAATAGCCGAAACATGTAGCTAAGCTAATTTTAGCCTTGACCTTTATATTGTTGTGTTGTAACGGACTCTAATAAAGAATTGTATGCTAATAAACCTTTGGGTTCCATAAATTGCTGGAAGTTCTTGAGTAACTGCACAACTGACGGCTTCTCTCAGCTCCATGGGTGATGATGATGACTCATTACTTAACGGCCTACCTAGTAAATTAAGTAATACACCGACTAAGGTACCTTGCCGATTTAACCATTTAACAAATTAGCAACAAACCAACGAAATAACTGGTTAATATACTAATTTAAACTCCATCGTAGGAGCTATAGGATGGCCCATTAATTATTTAAAGTTATACATTAGCCATGAAATTATCTGTTGTTACTCATATCAAGGTTCGCCGCCGTGATTACAAAAGCTTGCAACTGTAGTATAGAATTAGACAATGACTTAATCATATCGTTGTAGCCTTAACAGATCAATTCAAAAACCGTCAAATACACGTACAACATCCAGAATATAGAATTATATCATTATAGAATATTCAACACGTGAGTCATATACATATTTATATATTGGGCCTATGTAAACATTACTAGCTTATGATTTATATGATGTTTTGATGATGAATCATGGAACTTGATGATGTCTGCTTTTCTTTATAGGAATACAATTTCTATGTTATATTTGAGATTATTTAAGGAATTCGTTTCACGCCTGCGCACACAGTTTCTCTCAGATCCGCTTTCGTGTAATCTCGCGCATACATACAGACACATTCTTCCAAAATTGTGCCGTCTTTTCAGAATTTCAGGCCCGGACAGAAAGGCCTATAGGTCAAAACGCAGGGTCACTTTGTCTAACTGGGTAGGCACTGTTTCGGCAGTTGGGGCAAGCCAATATATGAATATATGAAATAAAAAAATCTAATTAAAAAAAATAGAAATACACCAAATATTAAAACCAAAAATGAAAATTCCAAACAAGAGATATTACATGCTGAAAATTCTAGGGCGATCCAAAATAACAATATTCTTAAATGGTCTAAACTAACAGTTATAGCTTCTGGAATATAAGGCCGTGTTGCTCGTTGAAAGTCGACTGACGTTTCGGAGGAACGTGTCACGTCCATGTTCAGGGTCCAAGAATAAGCCAAGCAAGGTGCTAGGATGAAAGCAGGCAGCAAATTTTCGACGTACTACACGACCTTATATTCCAGAAGATATCTCTCTTCTTAACCACCGGTGTCAGAACGTCAGATCCTACATAAGTTTTAAACTAAGTTCTTGAGCAAATTTTCTACTCCGTAAAACATTCTGGAGATGGTAATGTGCCCAGGAATCCCCTTCCTCTACATCGGTACATTGAGCTTAAATTTACCTAACTATTTCCCTGAATTGTAAGACCGCGTCTCTGCAGTTACTAGGAGGAGTTGTGACTTCCCAGTGCTCCAAATTCTGATAGTTAAGTAAGTCTTTAATGGTGATCAGGAAATCAAATCCAGAAAGTTCACTTCAAATTTGCAGCATCACTCACTCATGGAGCTGAGCCCTTCTTGAGAACCTGACAATTGTGAGCCTACTCAGGAACAGCTCCGCATTTTACGGAACCCGAAGGTTCATTACCGTGTTCACAAGAGCCCTCCACTGAACTAGATCAACCCATGAAGAAAGTCGTCTTCTGGGTTTAGGCACCGTGTATTCTTCGTTTTGGCCGACATTTCGGAGGAACGTAGCGCCTCAATCTTCAGAGCAGTTGAATGGCTTGGAATGCGGAAAGCAGTAGCTCAGAAGACGACTTTCTTCATTGTCATCGCCGTGAAAACCTCAAAACTTACATAGATCAACCCAATCCATACCATCCCATCCTATCTCTCTAAGATCCATTTTAATGTTGTTCACCCAACTACATCTTGGTCTTCCTAGTGGTTTCTTGACTACTTGCTTTCCCACCAATATCCTATATGCATTCCTCCTCTCCCCCATTCGTGCTACATGCCCTTCCCACCTCATCCTCCTTGACTTGATCATTCTAATTATACTTGGAGAAGAGTACAAGTTATGAAGCTCCTCATTATGCAGTTTTCTCCAACCTCCTGTCACTTCATCTCTCTTCGGTCCAAATATTCTCCTCAACACCCTGTTCTCAAACACCCTCAGTCTGTGTTCCTCTCTTAATGTCTAAGACCGAGTTTCACACCCATACAAAACAGCAGGAAAATTTATAGCTTGGTATATTATAATTTTCACGTTTCTGGACAGCAGACGAGAAATTTGTAGCATATGACGGCTATTTCCTACTTTCATTTACTTAACTTAAAAAATCTGCAATGTTCAGTTTAGCTTACCATGTCGGTTTTCATACCCGGGCTGAGGAAACAAGAAGGATACGCGAATTTTTTTTTTTTTTTNTACGTTGGGAATTTCATACTTCGGTGTAATGTACTATGTTTTGGAAAATAATTTCACACAAACATAAATTTTACGTGTGCTTTTAATTCTTACCAGCCCTTTTTGCTTTTGTTAAAATAAGTACAATTTGTTCTGATACCAAACTGTAAAGAATTTTATTTAAAATAAATCACGTGGGGAGGAAACCAAAATGATATATAGCCCAGGGCCAATCCTAGCCTATACATCTTACACCCATTCCTTACTTCAACCATGCGTGCTATATAGACTATCCCATCACTGTTTTTACGGTTTAAAGAAAACACAACTATTTAAATTCATATTAACACAGCGATTTAATGTATTTATATATGTATATATTTTACAGTGAAATATTTAAAAAAAAAAATGTACAACAAATATACACAGAATACAATATACAATAAATACATTTTAGTAAGTGTATGTAAGTTACTTGTTGAGTATTTAGCGCGTGTCATGGCCTACCTTATTACTGCGTCCACAAATACACACGGAGATACACACAGCTGACCGCAGGTTTAATGTGACTGAAGATGTCCGATAGGTAAATTCGGACACAGAACAAAAACAGTCCGCGCTTTTGTGCTCTAGGGCATATACACGACACAGTGCGACTGACGATCCTAGCTTCATTCTTCGTCCAAAAGAGCAGCAAATCCTATTCACTGTTTAGGACTATTATTATTGGAAACAGAGCAACGACTACAGAAATCAGGAGTGACTGATGTCTCTATTTGGTTTTTAAGTCACACTTCCGCTGAGGACGGACCTAACAGAGATCAATTTTAACAAAATATCAAACAGTCACGGCGGCTTGTATTAACTCGACGTAACTGCAGGTTCAGATGAATGCGAAGCGACTGACGTGGAGAGACTGGAAATAATATCCCTAAGTAATACCAAGCCTCATCTCAACAAAGCATATGAATGTGAAATGCTAGCGTTCTTAAAAATGTATGCAGGATTTCATGTTTTTATGCCGTTAAATATTAAGGTTGCTGTCTACTGGGATATGACGCCGCGCAGTTTGGTAAACACCAAAGTTGCAGATAGATATGGTGCCTCTGTCTTCAGGGTAGAAGAATGAAGGCAGCAGTTGTCTCCTAAACATTACTACCTAAATACCAAACTACACGGCGTCACATTCTAAGTTCCAGGAATCCTCTAGCTTATGCTTGGTGTCCCTTGAAGCACGAGTCAGAGTATGTCTGGCGGTTTACCGGCAATCAGTTCTTCTTGCCGCCAAGCCCCTTGAGGTTCACGACCAGAGATCTTTTTTTTTTTTTTACAACTGAACATTTGCGGTCATAGTTACATTCATTCTGATGACAGAATGGGGTTAAATTCCTTTTAAATAGTATTTAAAATTCCAGTCCGTACCTCACAGGAAACACAATCCGTCTCCATAACAACGCCCAACCGGTTAATGTTGTTTAGGGAAATAACCGCTGTTTATTGTGAGAACCATACAGAACACATAAATACACTGTGTGAGCAGAATGCAGAGTTTTAGTATCTTGAAGTCCGTACCTCACAGGAAACACACTCCATCTCCATAACAACGACCAACCGGTTAATGCTGTTTAGGGAAACAATTGTTGTTTATTGTCAGATACAGAACACACAAATACACTGTGTGGGCAGAATGCAGGGTTTTAGTATGTTAAAGCAGGTGGTACATATAGTAACCACTCGACTTTAAATGGCTAATAAAATATCTGGTCCCCATGAAAACAATGTGGAATACGTATAATTTGCTTCTTAACAGTTTTATAATAAAAATAAATGACGTTTTCCATGGGAATACTGAAAATGAGTACCCGTGGTAGCGCCTGCTCTGGATGTGTCAACGTAAAAAGTAATAATTTAGTCTTCTCAGTATCTTCTTTGTACAGAATCTACGCGTTACTGGGTCAAATATGTTCTGTTCCTTTGTTAATAATGAAGCGGTATCAACTGCAGAAGTTATTAAACCTATCGTAGGCGAAGTACGAGTAGGGTATAAACGTGATATAACAATTTTTGGAAATAATAATTTGGTGCGGACTGTTTCAAAATATCGTGACTTTCACCAGAAGCAACTGAAGACAATGAAGAAAGCTCAGGCTCCTAAAACATTGACACTTACTACACAGAAAAGTATCATTGAAGGATATTGTATTCGGAGATGTAACGCCGTATAGTTTGGACTCCAACCGAAATACACTTGATATACCAGAAGATCGCAGTCTTCGCAGCCAATGCTGTGAGAACCTCAAATCCAACATCGCTCTTGGGTTTGAGGTTCTCATGACGGTGGTTATGAAGCGTCTTAAAATGTGTCCAAAATATCTCTGAGGTTGCGTCATCATCATAGAGTGATGCAGGCAATTAAAGTCATCATTATAAAGTCACTAGATTCCATTCTCAAGGCAGAATGAGAAGCAAAATTGTCTTATTACAATCCTCGTTAAACGAGCAGGGACTTTTCTTCCGTAAGGTTGCCTACTCAACATATGACGTAGCGGCAGAGATATTTCAGACGAACTATGTATCTTCTGGTGTCTGATGTGTGTTACGCTGAAAGACGGGGTTCCCTTTCCCTCGGTGCGAAGGATAATGAATAATGCGATTTGGTTTTGCCAATTCGACGATTCTAGATTCTGGATTTCAACTGGGGGAAAGAAAAAAAAACGGCGAAACATCCCAGAAGATGGCAGAATCCTTCAAGCATATTTTTTCTTACAAATTTTCAAAATTAAAAACAGACCAACGATACAATTTGCATAAGACTGATCCTCACAAACGTAGCTCTTATGCGGCAAGGTAAAATTGTCCCTGTGTTTAACTAATTAAGCATGTTTCCTCGGCATTAATTTGAGGTGGGTGGTCAGCTTCACGTCCCAGCCGCTTTATCCTCGGTATCCATTGGATAAGAGAGTGGGTGGGCCCCAGAGCTGGTCTGAATGACATGGAGAAGTGAAAATTCTTGACCCTATGGGGACTCGAACTCCGAACCCTTGGCTGTCAAGCCCATACCCAGTCGCTATCCCGACCCTTATGTGACTCTAACGAATTAGGAACCATGAGAATTCCAGGAAACCTTTAAACTATATATCTATTAAGACTTTCCTGGGATGTGACTCCGTTTATCCATTTAGAAATTCAGTAAATTTCGGAAGGAAGTATTGTGTCCATCCTCATAGTCTAATACTAATCCAAGCATAGCTCCATTTGCTGTTTGGTCAACAATTTAACCCTGAGGATGGAGGCAGTACGTTTCACAGAGATGTTGATGAACTTTTGCCGGAATATCAAATCCGAGTGCTACTGGCACCTCAAATCCAAGAAAATTCTTTTCACACAGCTTAGACATCCTTCTTGCGTCAGAAAAATAATTAGGTAATTCTAAGATAGAAAATACGCCACCCACAGCAAGGAAATGAGGGTAACAGGTGCCCCTCCCGAGGTTCAAACCAGGTACGATGCATCACGGCAATTCACTCCCTTTACCAGATGAGTTAACCTGCTCGATTCTGTGTAAGAAAATGGGAATAACAACTTCACCGAGCTCATGTTTTCTGGGATATGGCAACGATTCGGAGGAAGTTCTTGGCTCCATCTTCACGTCCGAAAATCCCTTCGCAACTTTGATAATAGTCCACAAGACTACACGGCGTAACATCCTAGTCATTTCTGCGAGAATCTCAAATAACTACAACAGAATAAACGCGTAAGAAATGTTTTCTACCTGAATGTAGAAGGCAATTCAAATATTCTCAACCATCCTGTGGTAGCTATCAGGCTTTCTAAAGGCAGACAATTTCCATATCACAAAATTTGACGTCTTGGTGACGTCACTAATCCGTGTTTAGTATTCAGAAGTCGTGTGTCACTTCTCAAGGAGCTTCGGATTATGACCGAATTTTCCGTTGCTTTCCTCAGTGCCTGCAGAATATGAAGATTGCTATCGTCTGGCATGTTACACCGTATAGTCTGGTATAACGCTCCCAATATTTGGAGGAACCTGCGGCCTACAGCTTCGGGGTAGGAGACCATACCAGACTACACTACGTCACATCCCAAAAGACAAAAATCTTCCTATCTACTGACGTCATAACCAATGTCCTATTTACGTCTACGGCCTATAATTTGTGTAGTTAATACAGCGTCATGAAATAAACACAGAAAGAGATAGGGCTGTAAAGGTCGTTGCTCGAGAGGAAATTTAAGTTCGGTTTTTACGGTTCCGAATTCTTAGGATCAGTGACCCAACGGCAAAGCAGAGAGAGTGAAAACAGTTTGCCTAAAAGACCACAGGTAGCTTGTCCTCAACTACCCTCCGCTCCCCCCCCGCCCCTTCAGAAATTCTCCCCAGTCTTCCAAGCGAGAGATATCGCTAAACATGAGTTTATTTCGGACATTTTCCGTTGTTTTCAGTTTTTTAACACAACTTTTCGAAAAATGGATCTAATTTCGTCGTCGGATATAACGGACGGTTGATTCTACTTGGCTGGGCCCGTTACAGTGAGCTGGCCCGATAAATGACATTAACTTCCTAATCGTTGGTCCAGTTATTTTTGTCCCTGCTCAAATTGCCGACACCAATCGTTTCTAATCATTGGCCAAATTACTGGTACTGGCTCTTTCTAATCCCTGCTCAAATTACTGGCACCAATCGTTTCTAATCATTGGCCAAATTACTGGTACTGGCTCTTTCTAATCCCTGCTCAAATTACTGGCACCAATCGTTTCTAATCATTGGCCAAATTACTGGTACTGGCTCTTTCTAATCCATACCTCAGCTACTGACATTAGTCGTTTCTAATCAGACACTGGTTGTTCTAATCCCTGCTCCAGATACTGACACTAGTTGTATCTAAAATCATTGGCCAAATTACTGACACTAGCTCTTTCTATTCCCTGCTCAAATTTTTTTTTCCTTGGCACTACAGCCCCAGTGGGCCTAGGCCTACCTCCATGAACTTCTCAGTTCACTTCGGTTTTTCTAGATCTTACACATTCGGTAAAACTCCTTGGGCGGGTGATCAGCTATTTCTAATCCCTGCTCAAATTACTGATACTAATTTTTCCTAATCCCTGGTCAAACTATTGACACTGGTTATTTCTAATGGGCCTGTGAGTAGGTACATTCCATCCCTTATACCTGATGATTGAAACAGATCCGTTTTCCAGAATGCGGTGTTTTCGAAAGACTCAACGAGCATGAACAATTTCTAAATCAGTAGTTATGTTTGCAGTTAACATGACTCCATCAGAAACATTTAGAATGTTATCATGTGGTTTACATCTAACTGCAATAGAAACAGCTCTATCCTGCAGACTACATTCAGATTTCAACAGAGATGATCTATGATCGCAAATGAACCCGTTGCAAATATTTAGGCCTACGTCAGACAGACTGACGGTTCTCTCTCCTACACCTAAGGCCTCACTGCAGGAACATTATTTCCAAACCGCCTCTCCACAATAGCTGCAACGAATTTTGACTAAATTTACCGCGAGCGTCGCACAATTAGCTGGGCCGTGACGCCAGAACGGTGATGGGCTTGAAGACGGGTTGCTGGGCTCTACTGGGCTGTGGTTCTGGGCTGCTGCTACAACTGGACGACGCCGTCGTGGCAGTAGGTGCCGCGGTCTGCACCAGCGGCGTCGAGGTTCCTGCCAGGGACCGTAGCGTCGTGTAGAAGTCGTGGTACGGCGCCGGGGATGTATACAGACCTGGGTGCTGTAGCCGTAGCGGGCCGTACTGCGCCGTGGGGGCTGATTCCGGTCCCAGGAGACGCTCGACAGAGAACCCGTGGGTGGCGATGGGTTTAGGCAACGGCTGCAGAAGGCCAGGGTACGGGTAGGTGTAGCGATGGTATGGGTTGCAGTAGAGCGGCGAGAGGCCCCAGGGGCCGGGGTAGGCCCCTCCTGCAGGGCCCAGACCCCCCGGGTAGAAGCCTGTAGTCCCCAGAACCATGGTGCGCTTGAAGGCAGCCAGGCGACTCCTGCTAGCCGCCGTAGAACGCCTCCGCAGTTTGCCCGTCGTGCCGCCAATGAAGACATCCGCGCTACTCGGGTCTAGCATCCAGTAGTTGCCCTTGCCCGGGTCGTCATAATGACGGGGCACTTTCACGAAGCACTTGTTCAACGAGAGGTTGTGGCGGATCGAGTTCTGCCAGCCCTGCTTGTTCTCGCGGTAATACGGGAAGTTCTTCATGATATATTCGTAGATGCCGTTCAAGGTGAGACGCTTTTCAGGACTCTGACGGATCGCCATCATGATGAGCGCATTGTAACTATATGGGGGCTTCTCGGTTTTCTTCTTATCGGCCTCGGCCTTGGCGCTGTCTGCGGCGACATCTTGTTTGTCTTTGTTGGTGCTGCAGTCTAGCGGCGGCGGGGTGGCACCTCCCGTCACGTCGAGGTCACTATCTGAGTCCGAGCTACTCATATCGGGGCTGGAATGAGCCAAAGTGGGGCTCATGTCGGATCTGCAATGCGCCAAAGTGGGGCTCATGTCAGGTCTGCAATGCGCCAAAGTGGGGCTCATGTCGGGTCTGCAATGCGCCAAAGTGGGACTCATGTCGGGGTTACAATGCGCCAAATTGGGGCTCATGTCGGGGCTTGGGGCCCGCGAGGCTGCCACGGTTTCCGGTAAAATGGCGCTGATGCTGAAGGACGATTTGAGAGGCGTTCGGGCCATTACTAGAGGATGTAGCGGCCCCTCTATCTTGACCATGGTGACATAGGAACGACAGGGGAAACAATAAGGCACCCCCCCACACAGTTCAGGCTTGACTCACTGTAATGAAATTCACTCACTATACTCCGACTACACACAGTTCAAATTATTTCAAGATGTAGACTGATGTAGAAGTGTCTACAAAGTTCAGTTCCTCACCACAGATACATGAATGTACGTCAGAGATTACAGATGCAACTAAATCAACTGAGAATATTTGTTCCTAACGTACGAAGTTTAAACCTGTTTCACGTCACACGGAACAGTATGTAAAATTTAATTCACAGTTTTCCATTGTCTATCGTTTCCTTCTTCAGAGATGTTTGTACGAATAAGGAACAGTTCTAGGCACACAAACGAAAACGGTTCCGTTCACACACACCCGTCACAGTGATCTGCTGGCTCTGGCTGCCGGAGTGACACAACAGATGCGCAGACGAACTCGCTTCCCTAGCCCCAGTAGCGGAGGACTGACACGTGCAAATCTCCGGTCTGCCTCTCAGCTTCTGGTGGGGTTTTCTCTCGCGCAGATTAGAAAACTCCGCCCCATTAAACCACGCCCAAGCCTCGGTTGCCTAACCAATCAGCGTGAAACACTGCCTCACAATAGGGCGTTGCCACAATCACACTGTACCAATAAGCTCACAAACAAGTGAGAAGTTACAGGAAGTATAAACCTGTTTCTGCACACGCATAGCAACCATGTTGGTTACTTTTATTGTGTGTTACTATGGATACATCAAGATAGCGTGTGTGTCCGTTATTTCAGTTTGGATACGTGGAATGTAACACGTCTGTATAGGGCAGGTTGGCTTCTGACAGTTGCGAAAGAGATATCAAAATATAAATTATAGATTTGTGGGAGTATATGAGGTCAGCCGATCATGGAGGCCGCGCGGTCTGAGGCATGAACTGCCTTCGTCCGCTCCAACGCTGAGGTCGTAGGTTTGAATCCCACTCGAGGCATGGATGTCTGTGTAGACGGGCTGATCCCCTGTCCGAGGAATCCTACCAACTCATGAATCTAAAAATGCGGCCATGGAGCGACAAAGGGCTGTACAGTCATTGTTGAATAAAAGTGTGACAGGAAGTCATATAAGGAGCAGGGACAGCGCAGACGGCATAGCGACTAACAAGGACCTGAACGGCCGAGGGGTCGGAGTTCAAGTCCCGGTAGTGCCAGGAATTTTCTGTTCTCAACGTCGTGCACACCGGTTCTGGGCCCACACAGCCTCCTATACAATGGGTAACGAGGTTCTTTCATTGGAGGTGAAGTGGCCGGGACGTGAAGCTCACAAATCATCTCCAACCAGTGCCGAGGTCAAGAAGATGTGGATCTATACAACCACTCTTCCATACGCCTTCATGGAGTAGTGTCTAATTATTCAAGCACAGGGACTTTGTCATTTTGTGCCTTCCGCTGGTTGTATTCCCGATGAAGCGGATTTTTTCTTCAATTTACCTAATCCTTCCAGCCGCACTATGGCCCTGGGATCGACTCAGCCTCTAACAGAAATCTTCCTGGGGGTAAAGGCTGATAACATCACCGCCATCTGTGAGCCGTTGTCCAGGAAAAAATGTGGGAGCCTCGACGTCTCACAACCATATGGGCCTTCACTGCCTTTACCTTTATGTACATACGAAGGAACAGGGCTAGTAGCATATCCAATACTATCCGGTACTATTGCCCATTTATACTGCCAACTGACATTTTCAACAATAAAACTATGAAATAATAGTTCGGTAGCAGCTAGTACTGAAAGATGACCACTGAACAGAAACCTCAGCCAGCTCTATCCACCTCCGAACCTCCTAACCCATCCTCTTAAAGCACATCTAAATACCATCGTTCAATCTCCTCTAACTTGTAAGAAAACTTGTTCCAAGAGGAATTCCCTACAAAAGTTTCATATACAATCTTTGTTTCTTCCTTCTCCGGACGGAGAGAGACGTTAAGGTAAATTTGTCCCTGTGCTCAACTTACTAAGCGGTGTTTGGGGGAGATTTCTTAATTTCGGCACTAGTTGTAAGTAAGTGGTTAGCTTCAAGCCCCGGCCGCTTTACTCCCAAGGAATGAGCCACCAGTACCCATTGGATAGGAGGCTGAGTGGGAATCCAGAACTGGTGTGGGCGACATAGACAAGAGAAAATTCTTGCCCTTACTGGGACCCGAACTCCAACCCCTCTGTCCTCAAGCCCGTAGCCAGTCGATATACCGACTGAGCTATCCCGGCTCATCTCGGAGAGATATTAGCTTACTTTAATCGAAACAACATAGTAGGTTTCATAATTTTTCTGATGAAGGAAGTAAAATCAGCTTCAAAACGATATGATTCTTTAGTCAAAAGAAAACTTCGTGAATTATTCAAACTACACGTTACACAAAAGTGCAACATTGTTAGGTTCACAATATTATATTTAAGCATCCTGTTGCACTCTACACGATAAATGATACAAACTCCGTCCTAAGTGCAAACAATTGTTTGCACTTAGGACGGAGTTTGTATCATTTATTGTTAGGTTCATTGAGCTATTTAGTTAGCTATTTATCGAAAATTATGTGTACGCCCCTTTACAATTCTATTGGGTCTGTCAATTAGTTAGTGAGTTAGTAAATAACGCTGTTGATAATTATGTGTACTACGGTACGGAAGACCGCCTCTATGATCTAGTGATCAGAGTTTCTGGCTACAGATCCAGAGGCCCCGGGTTCGATTACCGGCGCTACCAAATTTTTTCTGAGAAGTAGTGGGTCTGGAACGGGGTCCACTCAAGCTCGTGAGGATAACTAAGGGGCTATTTCAAGGAAATCGCGGCTCCGGTCTAGAAAACCGAAATTAACGGCCGTGGGGATTCGTTGCGCTGACCACGCGACACTCTCTATCCGCTAAAGTTGGCACTAACTTCGCCGACAAGCGGCGGTCGCTCGGTCGGTATAGTTCGCTTGCGGACTCAAGGCACGGATTGTTTTTACAGTACGGAAACATTTTCCAATCTTAGTTAGTTAGTTAGTAACACTGCTGATAAGTATGTGTACTACAGCATGGACATCCTTTTCCAATCTTGTTTGGTTAGTTGGTTAGTTAGGTTCAGGGAACAATAGCAAGTGAAGTGTACAAACTGTGAGAGCAACGTTTACATGTTATTATTATTAGTTGGGTCCTCTGAAGCCCCCGGTTCCCCACGACATGCGCTGTTATGAAGCGGAGTGTGTGTGGGGGGGGGGACGCTTAACAAATCGTGACTGACCGTGATGGATCGGCCCTTACGGTGTCACTAACTGCTACATAATCTGCTGCCTGCATTGTGATTGTGTTCCATCTTATTGTGACTGACTGCCTGCCTGCCAGCAAACCAACAGCTGTGCGACAAATCATGACGACGTGTTCGCCTTATTTAACGACACTGCATCAAGTTTAACGCCGTTCACTTCTGAATAATGTACCGCCTCCTTCTTCAGGGTTGAAGATTAAGCCAAGCAAGAAAACAGCAAATATGAAGGGGGAATCGAAGCTTCAACTCTGGAGCTAAAACATTCTCCTGAAACGTCAGTGAATTTCTACCAAACTACGGGGCTTTAACCCAGTAACCGTTGCGAAAGCTTAAACTCGAACAAGTACGGCGACGTCACCTGAAAATGCCTTTTTTTTGGAAGGGGGGGTAGGATTTTACGCGCGCATAGTAAAGTCCCTATGCTTTGTTAAGCACCACGCCATAAAGACGTATGGTGGAGCGGATGTATAACTCCAAGCATTTTTAACCTCAGAACTAGATGTAGAGGTAAGTGGTCCAGCTACGTGACTGGGTGGAACCGAGGACCTGTCAGAACTCTAACACAGAACAGAAAGATGTCTCTTATCCATCGGAAATCGAACTCCGATTCGTCTATCATCCAACTCGTAGCCTAATTTGTGACTTATATTACGATGGTCATAATACGTATTTAACAGCATATGAATGATTCATTTGGAACGACATGGAAAGAGGTGGTCGTGGCCTATTCGAAATACTATCCCGACATTTGCCTGGAGGTACTGAGGAATCCCTCACTCAGGATAACCGGTATAGCTCTTTAGGTATAGCGGCAAGCTATAGGCTCAACTGGCGGTGTTCGATTCCCAGCAGAGGCAAGAAATCTTCGGCTTCTCCACATCCTCCAGGCCGCCCCTGTGGTAGTTTCCTCAGGGTTAACGCGGCCGGGGCGTTAAGCTTACCACTCACCTTCATCTAGTGTCGAGGTTAAGAATGATGGAGTTATACCTCCACTCCCCCCATGTCTGCATGCAGTCTCCTATCGAACCAGTACCGACGGCGCTACCCCTGGGTGTCAATCGTCCGGGGCGTGAAGCTGACCACTCACCTCTAGCTAGTGCCGAGGTTAAGAGTACATGGATCTATACATCCACTCCCCCATACGTCTTCATGTATTAGTGTTTAATTAATTAACTGCAAAGACTTTATACCTCCCGCAAGCGAGCCTCGAGGGTTACCACTGCGCTAACCGGCTCTCCCCTCCACTCGATGCTGTGTCTAGTCTGTGTCACTTAATTTAGCGAGATTTGGCCGCAAAGGGCGCTGTGTCTGCAAATGCGGTGATCATTGTGTTGGAAGCACCCTGTAGCCGCAACATTTGACCTTCCGGCCGCTGCTGGGATGAATAGTCCCCTAGCATAAAGGACCAGCACAATATTGTTATGTATTTATTAATACTCTCACAGTGCAAGCTTGATGCAATTAAAATAAATGGCTTTCGCTTCCTCGCTGTCAGATAAGTTTCCAGTGTGACAGTGCGGTCTCAGGGCAGCCAACCTTCAAATGTGTCTCTCTATATGTTGATTCAGGAGAAGGGGGAATTGTGGGATTCGGCGCTCCGCCTCCACCTACTCCTCTCCCCCGCCTAAAATGTTTGTGACGACATAAAACAGCTACTGGTTGGACGACAGAGGGGTCAGAGTTCGAGTCCTGGTACAGTCAATAATGTTCTGTTCATCACTTCGTCAAGACTAGTTCAGAATCCCTCCCAGCCTTCTATCAAATGGATACCAGGGGTAAAACGGCCGGGGGCGTGAAACTGAGCACTCACCTCCAACTAGAGTCGAGGTCAAGAAACTGTGGATCTATGCATCTGGACAATGCAAATGAGGAGTTTCATAACTTGTACTCTTCTCCAAGTATAATTAAAATGATCAAGTCAGGGATGATGAGGTGGGCAGAGCATGTAGCACGAATGGGGAAAACAAGGAATGCGTATAGGATATTGGTGGGAAAGCCAGAAGGAAAGAGACCACTGGGAAAACCAAGGCGTAGGTGGGTGGACAATATTAAAATGGATCTTAGAGCGATAGGATGGGATGGTTTGGATTGGATTGATCTGGCTCAGGATAGAGACCAGTGGAAGGCTCTTGTGAACACGGTAATGAACCTTCGGGCTCCATAAAATGCTGGGAAATTCTTGAGTAGCTGCAGATTTGGCTTCTCCTCAAGAAGGGCTCAGCTCCATGAGTAAGTAAATACGAATACAGAACAATTTGTCGACTCTGTCAGTCTATAGCGGCCAATGGTCGGATGTTTTAGGAGCAATAAATGGAAGAAGGACTTAGAACCAGGCACCGTCGTCTGTCTTCAGGTACAATACCTGCATTTGTCTTCAGAGACTGAGGAAGGCCATGAAAACGCCTCAGTAAGTATAGTTTGTGCCCCGGGCGAGATACGAACTCAGCACACAGTCGATAGCAAATTCCCCCTTCCCTCGATCTCTGGGACTTTCCTCCCACGTTGGTAGCCCTGCTAACTGCACAATAACAACTGATTACCACACAGCGGAACCCACATCTTCGCTATATGGTGCCTAGCAAGGCGTGCCACTTTTGTTTTGATTCAAGTCTGCTTGTTTGCGGTATATTGTGCGTCTGGGTGAGAACGGGCGAGGAGACAAAACACGGAAACAAGACATCCGAAGTGGGAGCAGCTGCCACGCTTTGGCGAGCTGAGAGCCGAGGGGGTCAGACGTGACGCTCGGCCCAGCGAACCGAACCGCCTTGGGTTCGCATCCGTAAGAAGCTGAGACACTCATATTTCTTTCCCTCCGTCCACTCAACGACACTGATCTGGGATAACTCTGGAAGGACAGAGATGGGCAACGGCCGGAACTTATATTAGCGAGAGGCAAGAGATTATCTCTCCTCCACAGCATCCAGACCGCCTCTCGGGCCCACCCAGCCTCATTTCCGGTGTCCCAGTTGTCCTTGTGCTTAACTAATTAAGCACTACACCATGAAGGCGTATGGAGGAGTGGATGTATAGATCCACGTTTTCTTGACCTCGATAGAGCTGAATGTGAGTGATTAGCTTCATGGCCCGGCCGTTTTACCGCCGGTACCCACTGGATAGGAGGTTGGGTGGGGCCCAGAGCTGGTCTGGACGGCACGGAGAAGAGAAAAATTGTTGACCCTACCAGGACTCGAACTCCGACCCCTCGGTCATCCAGCCCGTAGCCAGTCGCTATACTGACTACGCTATCACGGCTACCAGCGGCCTTTTCTTTGGAGATTATTTTGTCGGTGCGTGAAGGAAACAATTCATGTCAATCTAGTGTCGAGGCCAAGACTCCACTTCCCCACTTCATTTCTTCAGAAATTTTTCCTGAAAAAGGAAGCAATACCAGGGTAGGAATCGGCAGGCAAATGTCTGTGTCTCGAACTGGAGTCTCCTGCAGTTCCAGCCTACAGAAATGCGTCTTAACCGCGGGGGCCCGTCCACACCTGCGCAGCGGTGCATTTACATGATAATCGCCTCTTAATGGCTCCCACAGCCAGACCACAAAGTTAGTACCCTATTGTTGTTATCATCCGTGTCCCAGGAAACGACTCAGTTAATACATTTCTATGGCCGTGCCATTACTCAGGCCGCTCGCTGTCGGCTTCCCATCTCGGCGGCTCGATTTCGATACTAAGTCAGATCTATGGGATTTACGGTGGACAAAATGGCATTAAGATGGTTTTCTCCAAGTACTTCGGTTTCCTCCTGCCACTTTACATGATACCAACTGTGCCATACACATTTTTCATCCGGGAGCTGGTAAAATAGGCTGTCTCACTCACACCTCATGAATTGGAAACGGTGTTTTCTATGTGGTCCGTGCCGAGATGTTGTAAGTATAAGTGGCTTAAACTAGGCGGCGGTCAGGCATATGACCGTTCAAGCGACTAGACTGCCGTGGTAGCAAATGCTACTAGAAATAGGGCATAGTCTGCTGTACTGAGCCAAGACTGACAGAGGGCTTGTATATAGTATACATACTATATATTAAGACTCAATTGTAAATAAGTGTACATAGTGACAATGGACTAACAGTATCGACTATGACTGACAAATGACAGCACGAATCTCTCGTCAGAGAGGGCGCCCCACATGAACAGGACAGTAACTAAAAAGAAACATCTGATCATGAGCCCCAGCCGGGGCTCGACATCAAGACAAACTGACTGACCGTCAGTCGCAATGTGACTTTGACTTTGACAATGAGTTCAGTTGTAAGCAGAATTAGACACGGGGCAACGGCGTGAGCACAGAAGCTGAAGAATCTCCATTGTTGAGAGCTGTTATTAAGCAACGACTAGGAGCACCAGACTTAGTGGCTGCTGTGGTGATTTGTAAAGTAAGTAGATGAGCGATAGAGCTCTAACTGCTTGTAGTTCCGAGTCGTGTGTATAAGTGTCCAATAAATCCATTCACTAATCGAAACCCCGTCTATAGTCACACATACGAGTGACAATACTTTTTTAAAATCTATTTTATAAAGGGTGACCATCATGTTGGTCCAGGCCCTGCCAAACAATAATTGCCTTCTTTGTACACTGAGAAAAATACATATATATGCTCAGTTCGAATCCCAGCTAACATACTATCATCGTGGTCTTCTCCAGTCCCTCTTGGGAAAAGCTTGATCTCGATTTGTACACGACCTCTTCCTTCCCAATCCTTTCAAATTGATCGATCACTAGCCAATAGACGCTATAGAGTCTGAATACCGGCAGAACCGTAAAAATAACCCACGAGAGAAAGAGTAAATAAACGAAAGCTGTCCTTATGCTTAACTAATTACGCACTACGCCATGAAGGCGTATGGGGGGAGTGGATGTATAGATGCACACTTTCCTCATCTCGGCACTGGAGGTGAGTGGTCGGCTTCATGCCCCGGCCGCTTTACCCCCTGGGAAAGAGCCCTCGGTACACATCGGATAAGAGTGTGGGTGGACGACATGGAGAAAAGAGAATCCTTGACCCCACCAGGACTCGAACTTCGACCTCTCGGCTGTCCAGCCAGTAGCTATTCGCTATACCGACTGAGCTATCCCGGCTCATAGGAGAGAAAGATTATTCTTAGAAACAAAAATATCCTTGTTGTGAAGCAATTTGCGAGGCAACGTATACCAGGAGGAGTGTCTGCTCTCAGCCGCCACAAAGTGGATTTGTTACACGCTGACAGGCGGACAGATGAATCTCTGAGGATTAGGCAGGAGCAAACAACACAACGTTAAGCAAGCCCTTATAAACACAACACGGCAACGTCTATTGCCTCTTCTCTTCCTTCCTCCCGCTCTGTCGCCTCTCTTCCCCACGTATTTGTATTTATCTCTCTTCTTCCTACGTTTCTTCAGAAACTAACAGCCTAATCGCCAGTAAAATTATAAAAAAGGTAAAGTTAGCCCTGTAACAGGCCGTGGAGGCCCATAGGGATGTGAGACGTCGAGGCTCCCACATTTTCTAGACAGTCCGCTCACAGATGGCGGTGACGTTGTCAGTCTTACGCGCCAGCCGCCTTTTAACCCTCAGGAAGATTCCTGGTACTCATTTCTCTTATAGGCTGAGTCGACCCAGGTACATAGCGTGGCTGGAAGGATTAAGTGAATTGAAAAATGCAGTGACCTCTTCGGGAATCGAACCTGTACTTGTAGCACAGTGCCTCAACCAAGTACATTACTGCGACCCCCCAATAAAGCCGTAAATGCGGTTAATTAAGCATCCCACCACAACCGTATGGGGGAGTGTAATGCAACCCAAGGCATTACTAACCTCAGTATTACATGGAACTGAGTGGTCACACCCCAGTTCTCTGCACTAGGGGAAAGAAACCCGTGTACCCACTGCATGAGGGCCTAGGTGGGCCCCACAGCTGGGGCCTCTGCCAGGAATCGAAGTACGATTCTCAGTCTTCAAAATCGGAGGAATATACTACCTCCATCTTCAGGGTCAAAAAGTAAGCCAAACAAGTAAGAAGTATGAAGAAAGCAGTCTTCTGGAATTTGGCACCGTCTATATGTGGTGTTAACCGATGTTTCGGAGGAACGTATCGCCTCCATCTTCAGTGGAGAAGAAAAAATATAAGAAATCTGCAAGCGGAGAGACCGTGAGAACCGGTAAAAGCATACGTTCCTCCGAAACGTCGGTTAACACCACATATACACGGTGCCAAATCCCAGAAGACTGCTTTCTTCATAGTCACCGCCGTGAAAGCCTCAAATCTTACAAGTAAGAAGTAATCAACTTGCACTCATTCAATTACCTATAGGAATATGTTACAAATCTGAAGGTCGCGGGTTCGATTCCCAATAAGGTAATTGGATTTCTTTAATTTGCCCAATCTTCCCAGCCGCTCTATGGCCCTGGGGTCAACTCAGCCTCTAACAGAAATGAGTACCAGGAATCTTCCTGGGGGTAAAGGGCGGCCGGCGAGTAAGGCTGACACCACTACCATCTGTCAACCGGCTGTCTGGAGAAAATGTGGGAACCTCGACGTCTCACAACCCTATAGGCCTCAACGGCCTGTAACAGGGATAGCTTTATCTTTTTATTTTATCTAACAAGAAGAAAACAATTTCTTGACACGTTCAACTTTATGAGCTGTAACTTTAAGCAAAATTTCTTTCCAGTCCGCAAGACATGTGCCGTTTGGTAAATTACTTCTTGAAATCCCACACGTACCGCGGTGGTCCGCGGGACACAGTTTTATAACCGCATGGCAAAATAAATCTTCGCTATGTGGTACAGCAAAATGAGATGGTTTCTAGCCTTCAATACTCTGTGTAACGATATTTCTACTTGTGACACCCGTACCTGCTCGCCCCGCCCTCTGGAATCCGTTTGAACCGTCCGCTCCGCCTCTGCCCACTGGACTCTTATAAATGGATCCTAAGCAATTCTAGGGTGCAAGGACTTTCAAGTGACGCTGAGTGCAACACAGTCGAGTCAGGGAAAGAATGAACACAGATCCTCCTCCAGCCGTGTGCCTCGCACATACTGCCTCTTTACTTGTCGTTTTCATTCTGGCTTTTTCTTTCTTTCCGTCTTCGTTTGTTAGTTGTGTTTACGGAGGGGAAGTGTGCAGTGTGTGTAGGGGGGGGGGGAAGTAAACGTCCCAAATGCAACACAGGCTACCACCCAACTCGAACTCTGAACGTCAGTCACGTGACTTAGTGCAGACACGAAACCAGAAGCTGTTCCCTTCTCCCTCCGGTGCTATGGACCCTCAGAGCTCAACCCGAAGTGACCTTCGTTGCTAGGCTGTTGCTGACGCCCAGATGCTTAAAAGCTGTGAGGTTACGAACAGGCTGTATTCATGATTAGGACGTGTTCATTCAGGAACATGACTTCGCCTCGAAAACGTGCTCCCTTGTTCGTGAAATATTTAGCATTACGCACCCCGACAAGGAAGTACCGAGTAGGACAAGAAATGATATTACCTGTAAGCTTGGGTGTACTGTTGTTCTAAATGACACGCGGTAGCGCAGTTCGTTGAGGCACTATGCTACAAGCCGGAAGGTCGCGGGTTCGATTGCCGATGAGACTGATTTTTTCAGTTGACCTAGTCCTTCCAGCCGCAATATGACCCTGGGGTCGACTCAGCCTCTAACAGATGTCAGCACCAGGAATCTTCCTGAGGGTTACGGGCGGCAGCCGGCGCGTAAGGCTGACAACCTCACCGCCATCTGTGAGCCGATTTTATTGACAAAATGTGGGAGCCTCGACGTCCCGCAACCTTATGGGCCACCACGGCCTGTTACAGGGATAGTGTTTTTAAATTACACACTCTGTATAACGCCTTGATTAGGCACTCATCACATCAACTCCTGATGACGGAGACTGATAAAGTTGCCTAAACGTCGGACATTATTTCAAAATTGGCTTCACTGAATCGAGACATTTGACGGCGGTATACTACACGGCGTCACATCCCAGAAAACAGCAATCTTCAGGAACAATCTAGGTTGTCCATCCGTTAGCTCTAACTGGCTTCAAGACAAAGCAACAAGTGCCAGACCGTCTTGAAGTAAAGTTCAGTGCTTGTCTCCGCTCCAATACGGGACAACAAGAGCCGTGAGGATACAGACATATGTGTGAGCCTCACAAAGTTACCGACAGAGGGCTACCTGCCGCTGCTTTTCACGAGCCACGTGAAGACATGAATTATTCTTCATCTGTATTGTCTTCATTTCTCCCTGCGAACGGATACTCTTCAGACACACAGCGCTGGCTGACGACGCTTTCCGTTTCATCTGCTGTTTTGTATGGGTGTGAAACATGGTCTCTGAACGTACAGGCAGAACATAGATGAGGACTTTCTTTTTACTGGATCACTTACGGACGCATCCGCTATAGAGGCTGAACAGCATATCGGTGCAGTAAACCCTCGGGAATAATGGGGGCATAGGTCATCCGGATTAATGAAGCAAGAGTAGTCCTAAAAGACCAAAAAAAAATCAAATAAATGGAAAATTGAATAATACAGGTATTAAAAAAAAAAGTAAGTAAAGCTATCCCTGTAACAGGCCGTGAAGGCCCATAGGGTTGTGAGACGTCGAGGCTCCGACATTTTCCACACAATCGGCTCACAGATGGCAGTGAGGTTGTCAGCCCTAAGCCCCGGCCACCCTTTACCCCAAAGAATATTCCAGGTACTCATTTCTGTTAGAGGTTGAGTCGACCCCAGGGCCATAGTGCAGCTGGAAGGATTAGGTCAACTGAAAAAGATACTATAGTTACTGCTGATGAAATTAATAAAAGAACTATCACTGCAGCTATTTATTCCTCTGTCGGAAGCTGAAATCCAGCTCAAGCCAATCTCGGATATTTTCTTGCGAGGTTTCAGTCTCTCCAGCTGCCCTCAACACGTGTCTTTAAAAGTACGTACTCAACTGAGAAGAGAAATGTTCATTTTTCATATTTCGATCCGGATTAACGAGGTTTTATTTTATGTGAAAAGAAATCACACGTAGAGTAATCTAAGTTCGATTCCCTAGAGGGACAAGAGACTTTTCTCTATTCCACAACGTCCAGGCCGGCTCTGGGTCCCACCCAGACTCCTATCCAATGGGTACCGGGGGCTCTTTCCCTGAGAGTAAGTAAAGCAGCCGGGTTGTGCTGCCGATCACTCACCTCCATCTAGTGTCGAGGCCAAGACTGGTGGAGCTATACCTCCACTCTCGCATGTCTCCATGTTGTGCTGCTAAATTAATTAAATCAACAAACAACTTTAGAATTATTGTGATGGTGATAATCATAATCATCAACATACTATGATGAAAGCAGTGTTAACCGACGTTTCGGAGGAACGTATCGCCTCCATCTTCAGGGTAGAAGAAAACAAGAAATCCTCGAGCGAACCAGCGTCTGTTGTACCTGCTCACGTTGGTTTGTTCGCGGATTTCTTGTTTTCTTCTACCCTGAAGACGGAGGCGATACGTTCCTCCGAAACGTCGGTTACAATATCTACATGGCTCCACATCCTAGAAAACTGTTTTCTCCATAGTCACCGCCGTGAAAACTTCAAATCTTACATCAGTAGGCTCCGCTGTGTTACTCGGCGCTTTCTTCCCCTGCAGCCCGAAGTGTCTTGCGGGTCTGTGTGATGACCCCTGGAGACGCGGCCGGACGATCAGGTTACGAAGATAACAAGCGCAGAAAATAAAAATCAATTGACAGGACGCGCCGGTACAGTCAGCGCACACGACCTGCTACACGGCGCTGCCTTCTGCATTCAGTGACTCATCACGTAACGGGTAGACAAACCTGTGCTCAGTCACCACGCCATGAGGCACGCGGTAGCGTAGTTGGTTGAGGCACTATGCTACAAGCCCGAAGGTTGCAGTTCGATTCCCAATGAGGTCTCTGGATTTTTCACTTGACCTAACCCTTCCAGCCGCACTATGGCCCTGGGGTCGACTCGGCCTCTAACAGAAATGACTACCAGGAATCTTCCTGGGGGTAAAGGGCGACCGGTGAGTAAGGCTGACAAACTCACCGCCATCTGTGAGCCGATTGTCTATAGAAAATGTGGGAACCTCGACGTCTCACAACCATATGGGCCTTCACGGCCTGTTAGCGGAATGGCTTTTTTCCTATCATCACGCTATGAAGACGCATGAAGGAGTGGAGGTACATTTCCCTCAGTCTTAACCTCGACACTGGAAGGAGGCTAACCATCAGCTTTGCGCCCCTTGCCGCTTCACCCCCAGGGATAGGGCCGCGGTGCCCATTGGAAAGGATGCTGTTTCGGCTAAATATATTTTACTTCCAATTTTCTAATCCAGTGACATACTTTAACAAAACGCAAATGTCCCGGAAAAGGCAAAAAGAAAAAAATCAATTAATCATTTGGCTTTAAAATGAATTTCAAAACATGGAAACTTGTTCTATGTATTCAAACCGGAAACACATTTCACACGCGTCAAAGCAAAGCATTTCCGCGATTACATTCTTGAGATATTCTGAAATAATACGTGAAAATGTGTGCCTAATTATCTGGGATTTGGAGCAGTGTAGCCCGGCATAAGCTCACCGACGTTTCGGAGGAACGTACCGCCCCCATCTTTAGGGTCTAAGATCAAATGAGAAAGCATCGAGTTTTAGTAACTTTGAGCCCTTTTCCCACGGAAAAGAGTGGCCGTACCATGTTGGCCCCCGTTGCCAGGCTGCGGAACCTGCTGTTACGTTACATGAGTCTGGAGGCTTGTCAATAACGTGTTCAAATTAAAAATAAGTACGGAGCCCTGGGGACTTCAAACCGATACAACACAAACCGTGCATCGCTCCACTCCCCCGAGCAGGGAGTCAACAAGTTGTTACTCCGTGAGGTCACAAGGGGGGGGGGGCTTTCAACTGTAGTAATTCTCAGAGAGAAGGGTACATAAAACGCGAAGGAAAGAGGTCACTAGGAAGATTCAGAGGAAAATATTGGAATGAGAGTCTTCTATAAGAAGGTTGAGAACATGTGGATTTCATTCGTCCGAGATATTGGGTTTTCCGACTTTATCCATCCTCCTGGTTTTAAGATAACTAAGAAAAACACGACGTTTCGGAAACTGGATCTGTTTCCGTCCTCAGGTGAGGGAAAACACCTATTCTGTTGGGTCTCTTAGAAAGAGCTAGCCTCAATCACTGGACCACTCTCATTAATATTAGCTGACCTACTTACTTACTCATGGAGCTGAGCCCATCTGGAGGAGCCGCCAATTCTGCAGCTACTCAAGAACTCCCCAGCATTTTATGGAACCCGAAGGTTTATTACCGTGTTCACAAGAGCCCTCCATATCCTGAGCCAGATCAAAACAATCAATACCATCCCAAACTATCTCTCTAAGATCCATTTTAATATTGTCCACCCACCTACGTCTTGGCCTTCCCTGTGGTCTCCTTCCACAATTTGAATTTATGGACGAAAGAGAAAACAGCGCTGAGAAAATGAGCGGGCAATTTTGAAATCTGGCGTGGCAATGCGAGTGTATATCTAATTATGGGACATCCTGTAAGCACGCAGGATGTCCCACTTAGGGGTCATAGAGCAGTGTATCAACATTTCCATTGAGAAAACAACCCACACTCGGAATACATGCTGTACCTCATTACAAACATTAGGCAGACAGACTAATTGCGAGGAACGCGCAGTCGAGTTAAATTGTCACCAGTCACTCATAACCAGGGCCCGGATTTTGATGACCTGAAAATATTAAAAAAAAGACCTATAAAATGACCGAAAACCCCCAGAAAAATGACCCAAAGGAGAAAAGAAAGAACACTTCGCTTCCATGTTATTCACATATCAGAAAACATATGAAGAATAATTCCCTAAAATGGCCAAAAATGGCAAGAAATACCATTAAAAGTCCAAAAACGTACCAAAAAATTACCCCCAAAATGAAAAAATTACCTTAAACCTAAAAATGTCAAAAATGACAAAAAAAATACCTATAAAATTTACATTTCTGTAACCAGCAGCTCATATCCGGGATTTATATATTTAAGAGCATCGCATAGGATACAAGGAAAAAAAGATGACATGTCATCAAAATCCGGGCCCTGCTCATAACACAGCCTGGTGATGGAATCATCAAAACGCATACCTGTGTAATCTTAATGTATTTCTATTAGGGGGTTCCCCGTCCTGAAGATTTGCGTTACCTTCTTTAGGGTTATGTAGCAGTAGTTATGCTTCAAGCCGGGAGGTCGCGGGTTCGATTCACGATGAGGTCACTGAATGTTCCAATTGACCTAATCCTTCCAACCGCAATATGGCCCTGGGATCGACTCCGCCTCTAACAGAAATGAGTACCAGGAATCTTTCTGGCATAATCTAGAAAAGAAATGCAAATTTCTGCGCTCGGGTGCTGACGTCAGGAGAGTGTGAGCGGAAGTCACTTTGCTGTGTCGCTTTCTGAACGCAATGCACGTGCGCTATGTAAACCAAGACGTTTGTGTATTTGTTTAAAATCCGAAATCAATATTTTAATTGGGCCTATCTCGCCGAAAGCAAACAGAACAGAAGCACTGCCTTTCGTCACGTTTCCAAACGAAATGTTTAAACACAGCTCTTTGCAGTGGTTTGATCTACTCGCCGCTTCATCGTGACGGCGCTGATGGAGGCGGTGATAAATGACGATCAAAAAGCAGTTGCAATGTTTGCCGCTGGAGGCGCTCCTTCTCGTATGTTTTGGTTTAGACTTATTTCATTTGAATACAGGTTGAGGAAGACCACGAACAATTCCTATACACTGCAGAATAAGGCAGTGAGGAAGAGATCAGAGGGGGCCACAATACAAGCAGAACACTACACAGCATAAGGAGCCGGGATAGTGCAGTATGTGTTGCGACTGGCAACGGACTGGGCCGCAGAGGAGTCAGAGTTCGAGTCCTGGTAAGGGCAGAATTTTCTCCTCTCCACGTCGTCTAGACTGGCTCTGGGGCCCATCCAACCTCCTACCCAACGGGAACTGGGGTAAAGAGGCAGGGGTGTGAAGCTGCTCACCCACCTCCAACTAGTGCAGAGGAAAAAAAAAAACGGATCTATACGACTTTTCCCCCATATGCCTTCATTGTGTAGTGTTTAATCAGTTAAGCACAGGGACAATTTTACCAGCATTTAGCATAAATATTTGAAGACCGAATCATGAATTGCGAGCAGGGAACTTGTTACACCCTCCAGCTTCAATAAACGCCCGAGGAGTCAGTGGAATTAGACCTTAGCTAGACATACGCAACACATCTCATTTCTTCCCCGACGAAGCAAGCGTCAAGCTCCTCCGAAACATTGTTATCCAGGTCAACTCAGAAGACAGGAGCCTGAAAGGTAGCTGAGGGAGGTTAGATACAGGGGATGTGAGAGAAACAAATGACTCAAGTGAGGCATTCTAGTGAACAAGTTAAAGGTATTACAGAGACCTGCTTTCGCGTCCAGCCAAGAGAACGGTTCATGGTAATTATATTGGAAAATAATACAATTACGTGGTGTCAGAAGAACTGGCAGGAGAGAAGTGCGGGGCGGGGTAAACCTACCTACCACTTCGCCGCTACACCAAACAGCTCGGTGATATAAATGTGACTGGACATATACTATGCGCCGGATATATTAATCACTTTATATACGGGTGATATACACATATAATGACAATATGGAAATAGTAATAATAATAATAATAATAATAATAATAATAATAATAATAATAATAGGGGAACGCTGTAGCGTAGTTTGTCGAGGCACTATGGTACAAGCCAGAAGGTCTCCTGTTCGATTCCTCATGAGGTCACTGGAATTTTCAATCGACCTAATCCTTCCAGCCGCACTATGGCCCTGGGGTCGACTCAACCTCTAAAAGAAATTACTATCAGGAATCTTCCTGGGGGGTAAAGGGCGGTCGGTGCGTAAGGCTGACAACCTTACCACCATCTGTGAGCCAATTGTCTAGAAAATGTGGGAGCCTCGACGTCTCACAACCCCATCGGCCTCTATGGCCTGTTACAGGGCTAACTTTATCTTTTTCTGTACCTTAATAACAATAATAATTTGTAATTGGTGCTAATATAGCGATCGTTTCTTCTAAGAATGCACCATTGCAATTATTTGCTTTACTAAGGACGATGTGCCATAACTCTGGCGGTTAGTCGCGTGCTTTCCACCGCGGAGGCCCGGGTTCGATGATCCTACATCAGGTCATGTGGGATATGTAGCGAACAAGGTGGCTCCGGGGCCGATTTTCTCCGAGTACTTCAATTTCCATTTCCAATCCCCAACCCACCAGTTACTCCACTTCAATTAATCATCACATCATGGACGTTATAGAGTCCCGATACTGGCAGCGTCGTTAAATAAGCAACTTCAGAAAAATACGTAAAAAAATATTGAAAGAGTGAGCACGCCACTGCGCGTGCGTACGTCTGCAAGCCATCATATCATCTTCATATAACACAGAGCAGACTCGTCAGTCAGCACTTGTGATTCAGTCTGGCCAACACACAAAAAAAAATAAATACCTTCTAAATACACAAAAAACACACACAAACACAAGGCAAATATCCATCCAAAGAGAAGCGTTAATAGGAACATGTCGTGTCGGATTACAGGGACGTCTGGGTGCAGACATTGTGTCCGACGTCACAACTAGACAGATAACTACACTCCAGCAGTGCAGCGTCTAGGCTACGGGCAAGGGGACCGAGGAATCGGTTCGATCCTCGGAATAAGAAGGGGAATTTTCTTTACAGCGTCCAGACCGGATGTGGACCCAACACAGCCTTCTATACGACTGGTATCGGGCGTGAAGCTGACCATTAACAGAGCGCGTTACCGATCAGGCAGCAGTAACAGCAGTTGGTCTGGCCGCGCCATAGCTCAAGCGGTTTATTCGCTGGCTTCCCACCGCGGCGGCCCGGGTTCAATCCCAGGTCTGGTCAAGTGGGATTTCTGGTGGACAAAGTGGCGCTGGGGCAGGTTTTCTCCGAGTAGTTCGGTTTCCCCTGCCAATCTTCATTCCACCAATTGCTCCACAATCACCCTCACCTATCATCTGGGGCTGGTACAATAGGCCAGAAGTGGCCGCAGTGCAAGGGACTTAGTCCCACCCCACTAGCAATAATAATAATAATAATAATAATAATAATAATAAAAACAGCAGCTGGTATTCTGGAAAGTTATCAGTTCGAATCTCGCCCGAGACACCGAACACCCTGAGGATTTCCCTGGTTTTCACCAGACACAAAAGGGCCAAATGCAGGAACAGAATTCCCACTGGACCAAGACCGTCTCCTTTCAGAACATTTTCAGTTCATTGTCCTTTCATCATTCTTCTATTTGACGTCATACAGACTTCTGACGTCATAAACCAAAGGAAGAAGGAAAAAAGAATCCGTGGAGCCATACCTCCATTCCAACATATGCCTTCACGGCGAGATGATTAATCACGCAGTTGAAATTTTATCGAAGCGCCAAATAAATTCCTAACAAACCAACGAAGATTTCTGATTCTCACACAGCTGAACGTGGAAATAAATGTATGTGGGAGCTGACACCGTGTAGTCTATATTTGATTTCTAATTTATCTTGGTCCAGTTGTTTTATATTTGCAGATTATTCAGGTTTATACCCTGAACATGGAGGCAAAACGTTCCTCCGAAACACTAGGAGCGACCAATCAGACTACATTGTATCGCATCTCAGAAGACCGAACCATCAACGAAGTATGTCGCTCTTGTTTCTTGTTTCCTGTGAGTTACGTATTTAACGGCGCTATAAATGAAGCTATTCCTGTAACAGGCCGTGGAGACCGATAGGGCTGTGAGACGTCGAGGTTCCCACATTTTCTAGACAATCGGCTCACAGATGGCGGAGCGGTCAGGCTTTCGTGCTGTCCGCACTGTACCCCCAGGAAGATTCCTGGTACTCATTTCTGTTGGAGGCTTAGTCGACCCCAGGGGCATAGTGTTGCTGGAAGTATTAGGTAAATTGAAAGATCCAATGACCTCATATGGAACTGAACCCGTGAACTTCCCGCTTGTAGCCAAGTGTCTCAATCGACTACGCTACCGCCTGCCCCCCTCTGTTTCAGCAGCCTGATTTAGGTACTATACCGGCAATTCCTTGGAGGGACTGGGGAAAACTGCTAAACTCCTTAGTCAGGATAGCCGATGTCCTAGTGGAAATTCGAACTTGGCCTTTCCCGAATACAACTCTAGAAAATTATCTGTACCTCATCCTATTCGAGGTTTACTGTTGCTTGCTTGGCTTATTCTTCAGTCCTGAAGATGGAGGCAGTATTCTCCTGCGAAATGTCAGTAAATTTCTATCACGCTACACAGTGTCACATTCCGGAATAAAACACCCTTCAATGGTACACTTACATAGGACACGACGTGGCCAACTTCACGGTAAATGATGAGGGCCAGTTTTACCCCTTTGGGGGCAAAGGGGCAATCAAAATTTGGGTAGGCCCCTTTCAGTAATAATAAATTTAGGTTATGCTAATTCGTTTTCTTCTCTCTCTGTTGTTACTTATTCATTCATTCGCTCATGGATCCGCGCCCTTCTTGAGGAGCCGCCAATTGTGCAGCTTCTCAAGGACTTCCCAGCATTTTATGTAGCCCCGAAGGTTCATTACCGCGTTCACACGAGCCCTCCACTGGTCCCTATCCCTATTTAGACAGCAGAGGAGAAGACAAAAGGTTCTAGACAGAACGGTGGCAAACATTACCCCAGTTCACTCTCTTAATTTCCTCCTGAACCAGGTTCTGACTTGCAAGCAATGCTTACTTATTTCTTATAATGTAATGAGAAATACAAAATAATGTGCCGTGATATTAGAGACGCAAATGTCTCAGTAAATTCTGCGGATTCTGTTTTTGTTTTGTGGTAGCCCCGGGGCGAAAGTTCCGCTCCTAAAATCCGCCCCTGAATATAAGATCCCTTCGGAATTTTGTGAAGACGGTGGTGAAACATTGGGCTTCATGCTGGAGGAAACTCATCCCCCATGGGGTCACTTAATGGACTTGTGACTGACGGCTGACTTTGGTGTCCATAACACAAATGCTTCTCGTGTTGTCTCCCTTCCGAACATTTTCATTTTCTTGACATGGGTACCGTTCCGCCCTCAATGCTGAAGTCTTTCCAAGAACCACCCCCACCGCCGCACCCCAACGCTGCTCCCTGCATGAAGGTCATATCTCCGCTTCAAGTCGTGTAGCAGGTGAATTTGTTGCAGTGACTGGGAACTAAACGCGGACTGTGAGGCTGGAAACTCCTCGACAGCGTCATACGCAATATGAGGTTTCATGTCGGTGAAAATTATGAGAATCGGGGGTTGCGCGGCGGTGAACATTGTGATTCGTGATTTTCGCGGCGGTGAACACTGTGAGATTCGTGATTTTCGCGGCGGTGAACATTATGAGATTCGTGATTTTCGCGGCGAACATATGAGATTCGTGATTTTCGCAGAGGAGAACATTATAAGATTCGTGATTTTCGCAATGGTGAACATTATGAGATTCGTGATTTTCGCAGTGGTGAACATTATGAGATTCGTGATTTTCGCGGCGGTGAACATTATGACATTCGTGATGTTCGCGGCGGTGAACATTATGAGATTCGTGATTTTCGCGGCGGTGAACATGAGATTCGTGATTTTCGCAGCGGTGAACATTATGAGATTCGTGATTTTCGCAGTGGTGAACATTATGAGATTCGGTGTATTCACAACGGCGAAGACATTTGAGGCTTTCAAGACGATTAAGATCACGACATTCCGAATTTTCATGGCGGTGAAAATTTTGAGGTTTTCAAGGCGGTGAAGATACATATTGTGATCGTACGAGTTAAGACACCATGTAGTCTGGTGCATACGTATCACCGTTTCGGAGTAACACAGTGATTCCACCTTCAGGGTAGAAGTGAGCCTATCCCTAAGACGAAGGCAATACTCCGCTAACATGCACCACTCTACCAAGCCACAGAGTGTCGAAGTCAAGACATGATATGCGGTCTGTAGAGGATCCCTTATTCATCACCCGTTGATACCTGTAATGAGTGAAGGGAGGGACATCCCACAGAGATGAACAGGAGAAGCCCAGCGTCGCTGTGTGACGATGAGCTCTCCCGTTTCTTTACCACATGTTCGAATCCCGGATCTGAGACTGCGTATTCTGAAATATTTCGTAGCATCCTGGAGTCCCTAGATAAAAGCGTGGCAACAGAAGGTACAGAGCATACATTAAAAGAGGCCATGTCGTTTATTTCAAAATTCTCCTCAGTTCTAATCACTCTCACGCATCTAGTCCTTAGGCATACCTGAAGCAACAGAAATGGCGGGCAGATCATGAGCTTAACGAGGTGAGTGTTGAGGCATAACTTATGTTTCTAAAATGGAAATAGCTCAGTCAGTGCAGTGACGATTCTAGATCGACTCTGGTGCTCACAGGGCCTCCTATCCAATGGGTAGCAAGAAACTGTTTCCACAGGGAATGAAGCTGACCACTTTCCTTCATCAATAGCCAAAGCTAAGAACTCCACTGTCCAATACAGTCCAATTTCTTTTTTTTGGGGGGGGGAGCTGGGTTTCATGCCTTGGCCTATAACTCAGAAGAATCTAACTCCATGGAGCTGAGTTCCTTTTGATAAACCACTTGCTCAGGTATCGTACAAATTTACAATTTCGTAGAACCCGAAGGTATATTATAGTATTCAGAATTGCCCATATCCTGACCCATATGAATCAATATGACATTCTGAATCTTGTTTCTACAAGATCAATTTTAATATTATGACATGTGGGCCGTTTCTAGGAAACGAATGGGAAGACACGTTGCCACGGAGAGATTGATTCCTGGAAACCAACTGAATACGGAACACGGTAACTAGAAGTTGTGAACACCTAGAAAACCGAACCGTTGCTTCGCAATTAACACAAGGTTTCCTAGGCAACGCATTCAAGAAGAGAGTAATAGAAGCCTTATAAGTGGTGTTCTCTGTTAGGTTCTCTCCCAGTTATAAAAAGCAGTTCATTCGTGAATTAAAGTCAGTCAGAGATTCATTCGTAAGAGGATTCAGAAGGCAGTTCAATAGTTGAAATGTTGACCAGATAAAATTCGTTACACAGCAACGACATGCAAGCAGACGTTGAAGACTTCTTTTTTGTGCTATATTTACTTACTCATGGAGCTGAGCCCTTCTTGAGGAACCGCCAATTCTGCAGCTACTCAAGAACTTCTCAGCACTTTATGGAACCCGAAGGTTCATTACTGTGCTCAAAAGAGCCTTCCACCGGTCCCTATCCTGAGCCAGATCAATCCAATTCGTAGATTTCCATCCTATTACTCTGAGATCCATTTTAATATTGTCTACCCACCTACGTCTTGGTCTTCCCGTTGGTCTATTTCCTTCTGGCTTTCCCATCAATATCCTATGTCCATTTCTTTTCTCCCCATTCGTGCTACATGCCCTGCCCACCTCATCCTCCTTGACTTGACCATTCTAACTATACTTGGAGAAGAGTACAAGTTATGAAGCTCCTCGTGTCCAATAAATCTCTATTCATCTATTCCAGATCCCAATATTATTAGTCACGCCAACCAAAAATACGTGACAATATTATCTTCACGGTGATCTCTTTCCTTTGAAATTTCCTAGAAAATCTTTGTGTGTACTTCTCTGATGCCTGCCAAGTGCCTCACAGATCACAACCTCCTTCAGCGGATCATTTTAAAAGAACTTGCAAATGCAAGGACCAGAACACAGGTCCAGTAGCCACACGCAGGCCTGTCCAGCATCAAAGATCCCCGCAGAACAACAGACATTACCAATGCGAGCAAAACAGACGTAAGTATAACTCTTGAATCACTGTTGCTCTGAAGAAGAAGCGGCTCTTTGAAGAGGCTGTAAACAAGCTGTCCGAGGGATATGGAGCAGACACGAGCAGTGGCGGCTCAGCAACATAAATATAATTGTATTGTCTTAAGTTCTGTACCCGCAATAACTTCGCAACAACGTAGCAGTTATGCAGAAGTTGGTGGTTGCTAAGCTGGTCATAATACATTCTCTGCCTTTTAAGGAACACGAAGGTTCATTACCACGTTCATAAGAGTTCGGAACTGGTCCCCATCCTGAGCCGGATGAATCCAGTCCAGTCTCTCCCAGCCTATAAGATGCATTTTAAATTTTAGTAATATCCTTCCATTTATTCCTATGTCTTCCAAGTGATCTCTTCCCCTTAAATGAGATTTCAGGTTTCCACACAGATAAATATTAAATTACGGTCTTCTCAGGTCTAACGCCGTGTAGTCTGGTAGCAATTTTTTTGGTGGAATATGATTTTCTCGCTGGTTATTTAACTACTCTTTCAGTATGGACACTACGTACTCATATACTTTCGGAGGACAGCTGCATGATAAATTGAAAAGCACTTGGAAGTGGTCGTGGACGAATCGAGACAGAATCCCGTAATTTGCTTGGAGGGAGTGAGGAAAACAAAAAAAAAAAACCTGTGAGGATAGACTGTTTCCTTGTCGACATTCGAGGCGCACACCTCCCGAATACAAGTCTAGAGCTTTAGATCCATCGCAACTTACGCTTCCACCTTCACGGTAAAAGTGATTTCTAGTCGGAAGTAAGTGATCAGGGTCATTTCATGACCGCTTTACCTGTAGGGAAAGAACCCGGTACCCATTGGATGAGAGGATGCGTGGACCTCAGTGCCTGGCTGCGCACAGTACGTCAGAGATGTATGTGTCTGGAACAGAACCCCGGTTACGCAATCTGGAGCCCACTGAGTTTACCGAGGCTTACAGATATAACTCGAGTGAAGCATTTTTAAATTGATTTCCCCACACTACGAATCATACAAATGGAATGAAAGAAAAAAACACCAAGATGACGCGGATTGATAAGTTCAGCAGACGTAAACTGGCCGCCACTGCGTCTAATTAGGCAGTCTCCAGCACACAGAGGGCCGAACGTGAGAGCAAGAGTGGAATATCATCCATTCCGACGGAACAGCTGGCGATCTGTGAATATTTAACGATACTGTGAGCATCTCGATTGGTAGGAGGCCTTTGGAAATGGACATGGAAGATGCCTGGAGGTACCGAGGAAAACCACGAAACCCCTCATCAATGACAGCTGATGAGATGAGGTAAAGTCACGTTCCATTATGCTCCACGGCTTTTGTTCGGAATAAACACGTAGCCGAGTTACACTCGAGACTTGCGCATGCGCAGAAACAGATGTAGGTCTTCGTGTGAAGTGTCCGTTGTTGGTGCTCGACTTTATCCAAAATTGGAAAGTGTCGACAAATTTTAACAAAATTGTCTACTAAGAATATCATGGAAACCTGAATATTGCCTGTCGAGTTGCTAAATGCCAAGAAAACGGAGAGACAGACAAAACAAAGAGAACAAGCGGATTTTTTTGGCAATTTCTCGTCTCGAATGCACCAAAAGAAGAAACAGAAAAATATCTGTCGAGACCGAAACAAAGAGACAAAGAAAATGAAACAATAAGTTCTGGCAAGAACCAATCGCCTACTTTCCTTTCACACGACATGGGACGCATAGAAAAGGACTCCTCCAACAAATTTTTCGTTGCCGCGGGAACGTGTTTACCGAGCCGCTGTCTGACAACCACAGGGGGTTACATAGATCCACAAACTCTCCTTCCATACGCGACGGACCGTACAGAAAATACACTTTCAACAATTCTTCTACTGTTGCGTGTATTCCTTGTCGCGGCAATGTGTTAACCGAGCCATTGCCTAGCAACGACACACATGAAGACACACATACTGATGGGAGTGATGTATGAGGTACGCCGTTAAGATGGTCTCAGGTGCCAAATTTCATAAAGATTGGTTCAGGAGCTCAAAAGTTAATAGTTGGGGATTTACAGACAAACACAGAGAGCACGGCAATGTCATAAGCCTACTTTTATTTCTTTTTAAATGAGAGAAGTGGGTTAAATGGGGGAAGGGAAGAAAGTGGGAAGCATTTGTCTGTTACATCATTGTTGCATGAAGCTTTAATGCATAGACGTGGCATCTTTATAAAGCTTGGTACATATACAACAACTGTTGTATCAAACAAGTGAATATAGTTAGCGCAACAAACAAACCAACCATCAACCAATTAAATACAGGAAACACACCACGTCTCCGCTACAAAGCCAGACCGGTTAATGCTGTTTAGGGAAACAATCGCTGTTTACTGTGAGAACCATACGGAACACACTAATGCACTGAGTGGGCAGAATGGGGAGAAACAGCCCCTGGTACCAATTGTAAAGCAGATTGGATGTGTCCAGGAGTCGATGTGGTCACTACGGAGAAGGCAAAAATCCCTTGTCGAAAGGTGGCGGATTCGATTCCCGATGTGGTCACTGGATATTTCAATTGACCTAATTCTTCCAGCCGCACTAGGGCCCTGGGGTCGACTCAGCCTCTAACAGAAATGGGTACCAGGAATCTTCCTGGGGGTAAAAGGCGGCTGGCGCGTAAGGCTGACTACCTCACCACCATCTGTGAGCCGACTGTCTAGAAAATGTGGGAGCCTCGACATCTCAAAACCTTATGGGCCTCTACGGCCTGTTACACGGATAGCTCTGCCTTTCTTTTGGTGAAGCCTGGTTTACTACGTAAAGCGGGCACGCACAGTTGTGCGTGTTATAAGTGGGAGATGGTTCAAAACGTCGGTTTCGATGAATCGATCGATATGATGTAGGGCTCGAAAGAAATGAGGGAGAAATCAGAGGAAGTTAATAGCATGAAAGCCTACACAACAAACGTTGAGACCTCCCGTTGTTATCAACGGGTATACACGCGCGGCATTATAATAATCATTAATGGGAGTCTCTATTCTGGAAAACACCGTGAAACTTGGTCTCTGACAGTAAGGGAGAAACATAGACTGAGGGTGTCTATGAGGGTGTATGTCAGGGTGTTGAGAATATTTGTACCGAAGAGGGATGAAGTGACAGGAGGTTGGAGAAAACTGCATAATCAGGAGCTTCATAACTTGTACTCTTCTCCAAGTATAATTACAATGATGAAGTCAAGGAGGATGAGGTGGTCAGAGCATGTAGCACGAATTGTGGAGAAGAGGAATGCAAATAGGATATTTGTTGGAAAGCCAGAAGGAAAGAGACCACTTTGAAGACCAAGTCGTAGGTGGGTACAAAATATTAAAATGGATCTTACAGAGATACTATGGGATGGTATGGATTGGATTGTTCTGGCACAGGATGGGGACCAGTGGAGGGCTCTTGTGAACACGGTAATGAACCTTCTGTTTCCATAAAATTCTAGGAAATTCTTGAGTAGCTGCACGATTGGCGGCTCTTCAAGAAGGGCTCAGCTCCATGAGTAAGTAAGTACGGCGTAAGCATCCAGTCGCCCGTCAAGTCCCACTAGTGGGAAGCGTCCCAACGGTTGAGAAACATTGGTCTAGACTGTATCCACATTCAAATGACGCTGCGTTTGGGAACGAGACTGTGTCCCAGGCGTCGTCGTCTTTTACTTGAAGAGCAGTGTAACAGCTTTGTGTTACAAGATACGGACCCGCATGTCCTAAACCTTAGTTTGCAGTGATTATTGTGGGACACACAAACACACCACCATAGAGACACGTGACCCTCATACACACTGCGCATGCCCCCTCCCCCGCTGGTACGTCTTACTGATTGTACCCTAAGATAGGGTCATTCCGAAGCCTACGTCATTGTCGCTGTGACGTCAGACCAGGCCCAGTGCGCCCTCGAGACGACGAGTAATTGAGGAGAAAGTTCGTGGAAGAGGTTTCACAATTCGAGCTAATATTCAGGCCATTGGATTTTTGGAGATTACCAAACTGTCAGTAAAAATTAAAAGTTATCCCTGTAACAAGCCGTGGAGGCCCATAGGGTTGTGAGACGTCGAGGCTTCCACATTTTCTCTAGACAATCGGCTCACAGATGGCGGTAAGTTGTCAGAATTACACGCCGGCCGCCCTTTACCACCCCAGGAAAATTCCTGGTACTTATTTAGAAACTGAGTCGACCCCAGGGCTATAGTGCAGCTGGTAGGATCACGTCAATTGAAAAGTCCAATGACATCATCAGGAATAGAACCAGCGACTTGTAGCCCAGCGTCTCAATCAACTATGTTCCCGCGTGCCAAGCCTGTCGAATAATACAATGAATTGGGAAGGCTGTGGAAGGATTCGATTTTGACTTAATCTGAGACACTATCTCGGACTTTGCTTCGATTCTTTTGTGGGTTACTTCAAGATGATGTCAGCATGTGTAGCATTGAACTCTGGGACTGGTAAATATTTGTAAGAAAGAGGTAGCGACTGAATGGGGTACTTTCATGACATTTCTCTAGGACTGAGGAAACTGCGAAAGAAC
>NW_019745096.1:210742-217561 GCF_002891405.2 Cryptotermes secundus
TTCATTACCACGTTCATAAGAGTTCGGAACTGGTCCCCATCCTGAGCCGGATGAATCCAGTCCAGTCTCTCCCAGCCTATAAGATGCATTTTAAATTTTAGTAATATCCTTCCATTTATTCCTATGTCTTCCAAGTGATCTCTTCCCCTTAAATGAGATTTCAGGTTTCCACACAGATAAATATTAAATTACGGTCTTCTCAGGTCTAACGCCGTGTAGTCTGGTAGCAATTTTTTTGGTGGAATATGATTTTCTCGCTGGTTATTTAACTACTCTTTCAGTATGGACACTACGTACTCATATACTTTCGGAGGACAGCTGCATGATAAATTGAAAAGCACTTGGAAGTGGTCGTGGACGAATCGAGACAGAATCCCGTAATTTGCTTGGAGGGAGTGAGGAAAANACTCGAGTGAAGCATTTTTAAATTGATTTCCCCACACTACGAATCATACAAATGGAATGAAAGAGAAAAACACCAAGATGACGCGGATTGATAAGTTCAGCAGACGTAAACTGGCCGCCACTGCGTCTAATTAGGCAGTCTCCAGCACACAGAGGGCCGAACGTGAGAGCAAGAGTGGAATATCATCCATTCCGACGGAACAGCTGGCGATCTGTGAATATTTAACGATACTGTGAGCATCTCGATTGGTAGGAGGCCTTTGGAAATGGACATGGAAGATGCCTGGAGGTACCGAGGAAAACCACGAAACCCCTCATCAATGACAGCTGATGAGATGAGGTAAAGTCACGTTCCATTATGCTCCACGGCTTTTGTTCGGAATAAACACGTAGCCGAGTTACACTCGAGACTTGCGCATGCGCAGAAACAGATGTAGGTCTTCGTGTGAAGTGTCCGTTGTTGGTGCTCGACTTTATCCAAAATTGGAAAGTGTCGACAAATTTTAACAAAATTGTCTACTAAGAATATCATGGAAACCTGAATATTGCCTGTCGAGTTGCTAAATGCCAAGAAAACGGAGAGACAGACAAAACAAAGAGAACAAGCGGATTTTTTTGGCAATTTCTCGTCTCGAATGCACCAAAAGAAGAAACAGAAAAATATCTGTCGAGACCGAAACAAAGAGACAAAGAAAATGAAACAATAAGTTCTGGCAAGAACCAATCGCCTACTTTCCTTTCACACGACATGGGACGCATAGAAAAGGACTCCTCCAACAAATTTTTCGTTGCCGCGGGAACGTGTTTACCGAGCCGCTGTCTGACAACCACAGGGGGTTACATAGATCCACAAACTCTCCTTCCATACGCGACGGACCGTACAGAAAATACACTTTCAACAATTCTTCTACTGTTGCGTGTATTCCTTGTCGCGGCAATGTGTTAACCGAGCCATTGCCTAGCAACGACACACATGAAGACACACATACTGATGGGAGTGATGTATGAGGTACGCCGTTAAGATGGTCTCAGGTGCCAAATTTCATAAAGATTGGTTCAGGAGCTCAAAAGTTAATAGTTGGGGATTTACAGACAAACACAGAGAGCACGGCAATGTCATAAGCCTACTTTTATTTCTTTTTAAATGAGAGAAGTGGGTTAAATGGGGGAAGGGAAGAAAGTGGGAAGCATTTGTCTGTTACATCATTGTTGCATGAAGCTTTAATGCATAGACGTGGCATCTTTATAAAGCTTGGTACATATACAACAACTGTTGTATCAAACAAGTGAATATAGTTAGCGCAACAAACAAACCAACCATCAACCAATTAAATACAGGAAACACACCACGTCTCCGCTACAAAGCCAGACCGGTTAATGCTGTTTAGGGAAACAATCGCTGTTTACTGTGAGAACCATACGGAACACACTAATGCACTGAGTGGGCAGAATGGGGAGAAACAGCCCCTGGTACCAATTGTAAAGCAGATTGGATGTGTCCAGGAGTCGATGTGGTCACTACGGAGAAGGCAAAAATCCCTTGTCGAAAGGTGGCGGATTCGATTCCCGATGTGGTCACTGGATATTTCAATTGACCTAATTCTTCCAGCCGCACTAGGGCCCTGGGGTCGACTCAGCCTCTAACAGAAATGGGTACCAGGAATCTTCCTGGGGGTAAAAGGCGGCTGGCGCGTAAGGCTGACTACCTCACCACCATCTGTGAGCCGACTGTCTAGAAAATGTGGGAGCCTCGACATCTCAAAACCTTATGGGCCTCTACGGCCTGTTACACGGATAGCTCTGCCTTTCTTTTGGTGAAGCCTGGTTTACTACGTAAAGCGGGCACGCACAGTTGTGCGTGTTATAAGTGGGAGATGGTTCAAAACGTCGGTTTCGATGAATCGATCGATATGATGTAGGGCTCGAAAGAAATGAGGGAGAAATCAGAGGAAGTTAATAGCATGAAAGCCTACACAACAAACGTTGAGACCTCCCGTTGTTATCAACGGGTATACACGCGCGGCATTATAATAATCATTAATGGGAGTCTCTATTCTGGAAAACACCGTGAAACTTGGTCTCTGACAGTAAGGGAGAAACATAGACTGAGGGTGTCTATGAGGGTGTATGTCAGGGTGTTGAGAATATTTGTACCGAAGAGGGATGAAGTGACAGGAGGTTGGAGAAAACTGCATAATCAGGAGCTTCATAACTTGTACTCTTCTCCAAGTATAATTACAATGATGAAGTCAAGGAGGATGAGGTGGTCAGAGCATGTAGCACGAATTGTGGAGAAGAGGAATGCAAATAGGATATTTGTTGGAAAGCCAGAAGGAAAGAGACCACTTTGAAGACCAAGTCGTAGGTGGGTACAAAATATTAAAATGGATCTTACAGAGATACTATGGGATGGTATGGATTGGATTGTTCTGGCACAGGATGGGGACCAGTGGAGGGCTCTTGTGAACACGGTAATGAACCTTCTGTTTCCATAAAATTCTAGGAAATTCTTGAGTAGCTGCACGATTGGCGGCTCTTCAAGAAGGGCTCAGCTCCATGAGTAAGTAAGTACGGCGTAAGCATCCAGTCGCCCGTCAAGTCCCACTAGTGGGAAGCGTCCCAACGGTTGAGAAACATTGGTCTAGACTGTATCCACATTCAAATGACGCNATCAAGTCCCACCGGTTGAGAAACATTGGTCTAGACTGTATCCACATTCAAATGACGCTGCGTTTGGGAACGAGACTGTGTCCCAGGCGTCGTCGTCTTTTACTTGAAGAGCAGTGTAACAGCTTTGTGTTACAAGATACGGACCCGCATGTCCTAAACCTTAGTTTGCAGTGATTATTGTGGGACACACAAACACACCACCATAGAGACACGTGACCCTCATACACACTGCGCATGCCCCCTCCCCCGCTGGTACGTCTTACTGATTGTACCCTAAGATAGGGTCATTCCGAAGCCTACGTCATTGTCGCTGTGACGTCAGACCAGGCCCAGTGCGCCCTCGAGACGACGAGTAATTGAGGAGAAAGTTCGTGGAAGAGGTTTCACAATTCGAGCTAATATTCAGGCCATTGGATTTTTGGAGATTACCAAACTGTCAGTAAAAATTAAAAGTTATCCCTGTAACAAGCCGTGGAGGCCCATAGGGTTGTGAGACGTCGAGGCTTCCACATTTTCTCTAGACAATCGGCTCACAGATGGCGGTAAGTTGTCAGAATTACACGCCGGCCGCCCTTTACCACCCCAGGAAAATTCCTGGTACTTATTTAGAAACTGAGTCGACCCCAGGGCTATAGTGCAGCTGGTAGGATCACGTCAATTGAAAAGTCCAATGACATCATCAGGAATAGAACCAGCGACTTGTAGCCCAGCGTCTCAATCAACTATGTTCCCGCGTGCCAAGCCTGTCGAATAATACAATGAATTGGGAAGGCTGTGGAAGGATTCGATTTTGACTTAATCTGAGACACTATCTCGGACTTTGCTTCGATTCTTTTGTGGGTTACTTCAAGATGATGTCAGCATGTGTAGCATTGAACTCTGGGACTGGTAAATATTTGTAAGAAAGAGGTAGCGACTGAATGGGGTACTTTCATGACATTTCTCTAGGACTGAGGAAACTGCGAAAGAACCTGGGCCAGGGTAATAATTCCGAGAGAGACCAGAACAGGTCACATCGCGAACCCGAGCCTAGACACGTGTCCCTACGCAAAACCTCGCGGCATTTTACTGGAAGCAAAAATAAGCTATATTCTGAAGAGACCGGTTTTCTTGAATGTAAAGCAGTGTTGTCCGCCGAAAGTCAAACGACGTTTCGGAAGAACAGTGGTTTCTTTTTCGGTTTATTATTGACCCTGAAGATGGCGGCGATATTTCCCTCCGAAACGTCGCATGATTTACAACGGACAAAAGGCGTTAGATTCCAAAAGAAAAAAACTTCATAACCACCGGTGTAAAAACCTCAGATCCATCTGATGTATACTGTGCACTCGCTTGAGGAATCATTTCGCCTGTGTTCAGACTACACCACCAACACAGCTATAGGAGTAGTTGCCAGCCCAGACAGGAACAGGGGCTAGGGTCATCATTATGACGGCACAGCGAATACCTCGTGAAACAGAAGGCCTTGTTAACAAACATTCGGTTGTTGGGCTGGGGTTGTTAGGACGCGGGGTCCTGTTTCCAGTAAACAAGCAATCTGACCACCTACAGACAACAGATGTGTAATGCAACAAAGGTAAGTACAGACAGACCAAAAGAAATGCAACCGGATGGCTACCGAACGCACAGGGCAACAGGCAGTATATCTCTTGCACACGCGGAAGCGCAGTTGGTTGAGACACTAAGCTACAAGCCGGAAGGTCGCGGGTTCGATTCCCAGTGAGTTCATTGGATTTTTCAATTGACCTAATGATCCTGGAATGGACTCAGCCTCTGATAGAAATGAGTACCAAGAATCTTCCTGAGGGCAAAGGGCGGCCGCCGCGTAAGGCTGACAACCTCACCGCCATCTGTGAACCGATTGTCTAGAAAATGTGGGAGCCTCGACGTCTCACATGCCTAGGGGCCTCCAGGAGCCAGGATAGCGCAGTCGGTATAGCGACAGTCTAGGCTGGACGAGAGAGGGGTCGGAGTTCGAGGCCTGGTAGGGTCAAGAATTTTCTCTTTTCCACAGAAATAAAGTAAAAAGTTACCAATTAGGTCCTCCTGTATCGTTCCAGTTCCCTTCACTTTCCTCCGCCTATTTCTTTTATCCTCCTCCTTCCTCTACCCCTCCTCCTTTTTCTACTGTTCCCTTGCTTCTTCCTCCCATATTCATGTCCTTCCCTTCAGTCTCTAAACATTCCTCCATCTCCTACATTTCCTTCTTCACACTGTTCTCATGTTCATTCTTCTCTTGCCTTTTGTTTCCTTTCCTCCTCTCCTCTCCTCCTGTTTCTCCTCTTCTTCCTTCTATACCGACCGAGCGACCGCCGCTTGTCGGCGAAGTTAGTGCAAACTTTAGCGTATAGAGGGTGTCGCGTGTTCAGCGACACGAATCCCCACGGCCGTTAATCTCATAATTAACGAATAATTAATTAGAAAGGATGCAGTTCTCAATTCCTTCACGTTCACAGACAGACAGACAGAGAGTGGGAGCGATCTTATTACGTATTCCGTACGGTTTCGGACACACCTCAAGCATTCTAATAGCCTGTACTTAAATATAGGTAAGTAAACTGGCTTAGCGCCGGTCACGGTAGCCGAGCGGTCTAAGGCATGTACTGTCTTCGCTCGCTTGGAAACCGGGATCGTGGGTTTGAATCCCACTCAGGGCATGGATGTTTAGTTTGTGTGTGTGCGTTTTTCTGTGTTTGTGTACAGGTAGAGGCCTTGCCACGAGCTGATCACCCGCCCAAGGAGTCCTACCGAATGTGTAAGAACTAGAAAAACCGAAGTGAACGGAGAAGTTAATGGAGGTAGGCCTAGGCCCACTGGGGCTGTAGTGCCAAGGAAATAAAAAAACTGGCTTAGCGCGTCTTATTTCTGTGAAGTAGTTACTTGGAAGAGCTTGCCTGGTGTTCCATCTAGCGGGGAGCGACTGTACTACGCCCGCATGGCCGCTTCCTCTCCCGGATTTCACACCACAAAGAAGATTCAATTGGTTCGTACAATAGCAGCATTGAGAGCACAGGGTGGCAATAAATAAACGCTACACAGGAAGATGTGAGTACTTGTAGGACTGCATTGCCCTGCAGCTATTTACACTTAACTATAATGGCTGTCCCATCTGAAATGTTATCAGAAGCGAGTGTAGGTGTACTTGGAAGCAACTGACAAGTTTTCATGAAATTTGGTGTTATCTTCAAATTTTTGCAGCTACATCACTTTCGTAATGTAAAATTTACCAGCTGACTGACTCCATGGAGCCCAGTCCTTCTTGAGAAGCCAATAGCTGCTCAACTACTCAAGGATTTCCTTAAATCCTATGGAACCTATGAATTCATTACCATCTTAACAAGAACCCTCCGCTGGTCCCCATTTTTATAACCCCATCCAATTTATCTAAGATACGCTTTGATATTATTTTCCCATCTACATCAAGGTCCTCCTAGTGTTCCTTTTATTTTGGGTTCTCCACCAAAACAATCAAATTTGCAATCATCTTCTATCCCGAAGAAAGCAGTCTTCTGGGATTTGGCACCGTGTATATGTGGTGTTAACCGACGTTTCGGAGGAACAGTCTGTTTGACCGTGTCTCACGGTGTTGTCGCTTGCAGATTTACTTATACTTTTTCTTCAACCCTGAAGATGGGGGCGATACGTTCCTCCGAAACGTCGGTTAACACCACATATACACGGTGCCAAATCCCAGAAGACTGCTTTCTTCATAGTCACCGCCGTGAAAGCCTCAAATCTTACATG
>NW_019745096.1:218284-236512 GCF_002891405.2 Cryptotermes secundus
TGCACTGTACAGACGAGCAGCACGCCATGTCCTCACACGAGTTGCAAAGTGCATTGATGTTGACGGTGGAATTTTCGTAGGTAACCTGTACCAACTTTGTCACTTGAACAATAAATACCGGTATCAGAAACAGTACGTAATATCTCCTTCTTACCGACAGTTTTGGAACTGCACAGTGAAATAGCTCTCAATTTCAGAAACCGTTCGGAACAGGACACATGTACATATACACTTCTTTGCTTAGAATGACCGGCATTGTGACCTCCCGGAATATTGACCTCTCCTCCTGGGACATTCTGTATATAAGCACTACATATACATAAAGTAAGTACATATAAAGTATGCACTTTCGTGGTGTATGACATTATCACGGTAGTTATTATTAAGATTACTGTTTTCCCGGACGTGACATCGTGTAGCCTGGTACCTGCTTGGCTTATTCTCCGACTCTGAAGATGGAGGCAATATGTACCTTCGAAACGGCAATAAATTCCCATCAGTTCACCGGAAGTGTGTGCCCTGGAAGTAGCGACACAAGGGGCTGCAGCTGCTGTTTAAGAACTGGGAATAATACGCAGAGTCAAGTGGCGGCCTCTCGACCGCCCGGCTTTTGTTTCACGGGGCGCCATTGTGTGGAGCAGCGCGAGGGGTCAACATTATTCTCTGAGGATATTCATAAAACAAATAAACTTCTACAATCCAGAACTTACTCTCCCTCCCCACATCTGTGAGGCCACTTTAACGGGGATGTAACTTGAAGAACAATGTTGCCAACCTTCTCGCGCAAACTTCGTGCATTGCCAACAAACTGCAGGTCCGGAGTTCACACCCTGTTCAACATTTTGATAACCGAGTCCATGCGGAGATCACACCATGTCCAAGATTTTTATAACAGAGTTCATCCGGAGATCACACCCTGTCCAAGATTTTTATAACCGAATCCATCTAACTCAATAAGACAAGGCACGAATTAAAAATCATATTCGTGTAAGGGTAAAGAAGTGAAGAGCCGGTACAGCGAATGGTTACGGGATGGACGACGGGAGGGGTTTCTTCTCCACAGCGTCCAGACCAGTTCTGGGGCCCACCTAGCCTCCTGTCCAAAAGGGCACCGGGGTTTCCTTTTCCAGGGACAAAGTGGCCGGGGCGTGAAGGTGACCACTTACCTCCAACTAGTGCAGTGGCCAAGAACACGTGGATCCACACATCCACTCCCCCATACCGTATGGAGAAACAGAGGTATAGCTCCATATATACTTAATCTAGGCACTAGACGGAGAAACGTGGTCAACTTCACGCGCCGGCCGCTCTGTCTCTGAGGCAAGAGGCCCTGTTGCCAACGGGATGAGACGGTGGTGGGCCCCAAATCAGACCTGGGCGCTGTGGAGTAGGGCAAAATCTATTGACTCTGCCGGACAGAATCCGAATTCTTTGCTTTCCGAGGCCGTCTGCGCTGCTTCTTGCTTGGCTTATTGTTCGACCCTGAAGACGGAGACGATATTTCCCCCCGAAACTTCAGTCGGCGTCATATTCCAGGAGATAAAACCCTTCCGTCAAATAATTTACCAGGGGAGAGACAAGCAAGACCTACCCAATGCTTGCTCACTTTATGCAAACCCATTCGTTGGTACATGTGTTTTCTTTTCACGAAGGACTTAAATTTGAAGTATACTTAGCTAGAAGTTTCGGAGGGAAATATCGCCTCCATTTTCAGGGTCGAATAAACAGAGCAAGATTCCAGCGTGAAAGTAGGTGGAAAGCAGAGCTTCTCCTTCGAAACGTCGGTTGCCTTTCAATGGACTACACGACGTTATATCCCACAAGGTACTCTTCATAACCACCGGTGTCAAGCCCTCAGATCCTAGCAGTTCTGTACCGCAATCGTTCCTTGAATAACCTTCACTTCTATCATTCCAACTCTGAAGTGTATAAACGTGCCTTTCCGAGGAGATACGATAGTAAACATGTAAAGCTGTCCCTGCGCTTAATTAGTTAAGCACCACGCCATGAAGACGTATGAGTGGAGGTACAGCTCCACAGTTCTTCCTCAGAACTAGATGGAAATCAACGATGAGTTTCACGTCACCCCGAGACGGTCTGAAAGCTGTGGAGATTAGAAAAATCTTACTCTTGCCGGGAATAGAATCCCGCCCATCAATCCTATGGCTCCCTGGTGATAGTATTCTCTCTCTCTCTCTCCTCTTGCTCCCACTTCGGGGCATAGAGCTGATTTCTCAGTTTCATGATCATTTTACAGACCGCAGGACTCATTAGACGAGTGATCAGTCCGTCACAAGGCCTCTACCTAAACACAGGACGACTTAAACACAGAATAAACGCATACACATACCAAACATCTATGTCTTGAGTGGGATTCGAACCCACGAACCCGGCTTCCGAGCGAAAGAAGACAGTACATGCCTTAGACAACTCGGCTACCGTGACCGGCGGTGATAGTACTAACAAAAAATAATTGTTCACACTATGACCAACCCCCAAAGTGGAGGTTTGTCCCTCTTCACCTGTTCAAGACAGTTGTTATATATGTCTTGATGATATATCCTTCGTCCATAACCTAAGGACGCGCCAGTCCTTAGTGTCTACAGACTTACTTAACAGGGATATTTGGCGTGAGCTTGTGACGTCTTACTGCAAAGCGATTTCTCACGTCCCACGTCAGAGTGTTTCATAATTAGATAATTCTCTTTGGTGACAGAGCAATTTCTCAGGACACAAAAATCTGCCTTCAGTTAGGATTACTAACATTGAAACTGAACTAATATTTTCTGTTTAATGGTTGCATTAAACGTCAGAAGGTACATTTTATGTATTTACTTATTGATTTACATTCGTATTTTGTGCGTTCGTGCCAAAAAGAGACTCCGATGAATGCGAGAGAAAGAAATGAGAACGCCACGGCTCACTATATAGACAGATGTCGCAAATCACAGGTGGCCTTGTTCCCGAAATTTTCTGTGTCGGTTTTAACGATCGTGGAGGCTCATTGTACGTCAAAGAGCAGAGTTTCCATTTGTTCCCTTGATTCCACTGGCATGTGGATAGGTGGCAGCACATTTGACAGGCGCACAGAGAGCAGGAAGAAGAAGAAGAATGAAAGAATTACGACCGTGTTGATGTTCGAAGTATTCATTTTTAGGAAGCACATAAATTATTATTGGTAATTCTGTGCGATACGGTTCTGTGTTCGGGTTTTATGATCGACTTTACAGATGTTATTTCGGAATACAAGGAGTTTTAACAATAAAATTACATTTTAAAAACGAAAAGAAAACATTAAAAATTTGTGGGTATATTTTATTGATCTGTAAAAGAGAGAGAGAGAGAGAGGAGCGGCGACTGCTATGTTGCCGTTTATAATCCGGAAGTACTTTATGTCACGTTCACAGAAGAGGCTTCTTGCAACAGCGGCCAATGTCACTTCGACCCCTAAATCCAAACACCAAAAATGTTTTTCTATGATCCGTTATCTTGAGTTGTTTTAATCAACTGGCTGTAATGTATGTTTTCATTTCACGTGATAGAGCTGTCAAGAATTAGTGGACACCTACTTCCACGCCCCAATACGCAAGCATCACGCTATGAAGACATATAAAGCAGCAGAGGTATAGCCAGAAGCATTGTTAATTTCAGCACTAGATGGATGTGAATGATCAGATTTACGCTCCGGACGCTTTACCTACGGGGTCCATAGCCCAGGATCACATTGTATAGAAAACTGGGTGAGATAAAGAACCAGTCTGGAGGCTGTGAAGAACAGAAAAGTATTAATTTTCGGGGAAATAATCCGGATTTTTGGGTCGTCGAACCAGTAGCCTAAATGCTATATTCAGTTTCCTCAATCTCCGTGGTAGTTGGTTTGAGATGTAATTTAAATATTTAGCGAGGACCGCCTGACAGACGGGTGTTGCATGTCTGACGGGGATAAGACTCGCTTCCTTTTCGCCAAACATTTCTATTAGCAGGGCAACAAACAAGAGTCATCAGTAGGAGACGTCATTAGCGCGGCAGACGGCTGAGGCCGGAACTGACAAATCCGCGCGGTTAATCCCTGCAGCCTGTGCTTACATGCGCCACCTGTGCCTTGCTCATGCGCAGCGCGAGTTGATCACAAGAAGCGAGTCTGCCACAGACATCAGTACAACGTAGGGCCAACAGAAACACTTCTTCTTTTATTGTTAGCGGGGTGGGACTAAGTACCTTGACTGCGGCCACTTCTAGCCTATTGTATCAGCCCCAGATGATAGGTGAGGGTGATTGTGGAGCAATTGCTGGAATGAAGATTGGCAGGGGAAACCGAAGTACTCGGAGAAAACCTGCCCCAGCGCCACTTTGTCCACCACAAATCCCACTTGATCGAACCCGGGCCGGCGAGGTGGGAAGCCAGCGACTAACCGCTTGAGCTATGGCGCGGCCAAACGGAAGTCTTACATACACAGACAGACCACTGAAGTGACACGAGGGTCCCGTGATCTGAGGAGAGCTTACAAATCCACGCACACGACATTACGTGTATCAGCAAAACATTAAATTACACAGCGAACTGGCCTTGTAATGGCGTTGGCCTTGACCTTGACCGACACACGCAATGTCACGCACAAAATGCCGGGTATCCCTTCCTCAGCTCCGTGACTACGCAAGGGTTACATCTGCAACTGCAAAATTACTGCTTTCTGCTTTCCTGTCCATCATTCATTCTTCAATTGTTCTACGGCCCTACTCTCTGGCCTTGGCCGCTTTCATCAGTTTCGTACTCCTCCACACGGTCGGTATGACTCCTTGGACGGGGGATAAGCCCGTCGCAAGACCTCTACCTACATACATGACGGCACAAACGCAGAATAAACGCACACAGACATTCATGACTCGACTGGGATTCGAGCGGGTGAAGAAAGTTCATGCCGTAGCCTGTGCGGCCCCTGGGATCAGCTATTCTATCTTTAACTGACATTAAATCGTAAGGTAAAGGCAAATTTATCCCTGTGCTTAACTAATTAAGCACTATGCCAGGAAGGCGTATGGGGGAGTGGATATATAGATCTACATTTTCTTGATCTCCGCAGTAGATGGAGGCGAGTGGTCACCTTCGTGTCATGTCCCCTGGTATCCACTGGATACGAAGCGCGGTGGCCCCACGGCCGGCCTGGACGCTGTGGAGAAGACAACACTCTCTTTCCCTTGCCGAGAATCGAACTCCGGCCGTAGACTAGTCGATATACCGACTGAGCTGATTTAACATATTATCCCAACACTGACTGGCCTTTACAAAGATTGCTATATCTGACAGCATGTGACATCTGTTGAAATTTCATCTGAAGTGAAGAGTGAAGGAGTAGTTGGAGGGAATTTTTGCCCAAATCTGAATTTTGATGACACTTTCTATATAGGCCTATAGTATTTGGGGCCTCTAAGGAATCATGCAACCGCTCCTCTTCAAACTGTGGGAACTGAAGAAAACACCTCTAGAATTCAGAGAAACGGGGACCATCAACCACCTATACTGTGTCTGAAACACCTTCGAGCGTGTGGAGTCATCACATAGTGACGTTGACTTTTTGTTCAGAGCTCAGAGGTACTTTAAGATTGGCGGTTTACCGCCAATCAATTCGTCCTGGCGAGAAGCACCTTGAGACCCATGATTAGAGTTTTTATTTTCCAACTGAACATTTTCGGTCATAGTACTTATGTAACATCCTCTCGTGACGTTTACAGTTTCTGCTGGGCCTCGCCAGCGCAGTCATTCTCAGGTCTGAGTCCCAAGAGACTCACGACCATATTTTACTGTATCAGATTAATCTTTCGTCAGCGTTAGAAAGTCACTAGTTTCTGGCCACAACGGTGAACTTGTTCAATATAGAGGAATTTTCTTCCGTAAGGTTGGCTATTCAAGATATGACCGCAGAGATGTTTCAGACAGATAATGCACTGCAGAACACAGGCCCACACTTAACAAGGAACTAGTTCTGACATTAAGAATGATGAAAATGGATAAAATCCTAAGACATAATTCTCTTCTCCGCCACACCAGCCTTCATGTCGGCTTTCTGAAGGCCTACCAGAGGCCTCATTCGGAATATTACGACAATAATTATGTAACTTTGACGTCCTCCATTCCGCGGGATTGTTCTGGCACAGCGCTGGCTGCGTGTGTTAGTCGTCATCAAACAGCGAGGGAGTCAACGGCGACACAGAACACGGTAACTACTTGCAAGACTCTGTTCTCATTGGTGTTCATATCCGTAAGACTGGTATAGAAGTGAGTACATCATAATCTCTTCTACCATGAAGATGGAAGCAGCCTACTTCTCTGACAAGCTGGTAAATTTTTACTGAATTCCACGGTGTCACTTTGCGACTGACGGTCAGTCAGTAAGTTTTGGTGTCGAGCACCATCTGTGGCTCATGACCAGATATTAATTACTGCTTGACAGTTACGGACTTCTTTTTGTGGGGCGCCCTCTCTGACGAGAGGACGGGTCTGTCTTTTGTATATGCTGCTAGTCCTTGCCAGCGCAGTCTTTCTCGGGTCCGAGTCCCTTGGAACTCGAGACCATATTTTACTGCCTCAGATCTGAGACTTCACTTTTTGTCGCCCCCTACGACTCGCAGGGTCACGGTGGAGGTACTCGCCCCCGCCTCCACTCTGCCTCAGCACTGACCACACAGAAATAACAGCCTCTATTGTGAACGAGGCATGTTTACTGGTACGTTGCCTAGCAATAAATGTCCTTCTGTTGCACGCGTACACTTTGGGGGAATGTGTTTAACGAGTCGTTGCCTAGCAATGGGTAAAGACATCACAATATGGTTCCGGGATAGCTCAGTCGGTACCACATTCTGTACGACCGAAAAATTTGAGTTTGATTTCCGGTAGGTAAATAGAGGACTGGCAGAGTTCAGACCTGCTATGGGCACCGTTCAGCATCCCATTCCAAGATTGAGGGGGACGCTTTCCCCGGCGGTAAGAAGGCGAGAGCGTCAAGGTCACCAATAACATCAATCTAATGTTGAGATTACGAATGCGTGGAATTATACCTCCACGGCTCATATGTTTTCCATGACGTGGTGGGAATGCTTTGCCGTTTACCCTTATAGACAAATTACATACGAGACACTCATGAACAACTGTGTCATCTTGCATATTCTGTGTCTAGGTGAGACATGACGTCAGGATCAGAGACGCCATCAACAGCAAAATGGCTACACAAGAAATTTCTGGAAACAGTCCTGAGGAAGGGCGACAACACCCCAACGTTAAAAGTCACAAGTTATGACGTCAAGCCGGCCGTCGGTAAAGGAGACAACTACACTAGCGACCTATACCGAGTCAAGATTCATACTGCAGATGGAAAGGTTTTCAATTTGATCGTTAAGAAAGAGTTGGCTGCTGAGGGAGAATTGGGCAAAGTTTTGCAAAAATCATCGGCCTTCTTGAGGGAGACACACATGTACAGAAGTGCGGCGGTAAGGCTGGCCAACATACTGCAGGAAATGTCACCAGGTTCGTATAACACATTTGATACATACTGTGTATAAAGCAACTTCTGGCTTGCAGCTCAGCCACGTCTGTTATATAGTTGGGTGACGGAGCACAAAGAATTGGAAAGGATTTGGAAGGTAGCCGTTGTAGTCTAGTTTAAGGTACTACCCAGGAATTTGCCTGGCTGGACTGAGGAAAACCACGAAAAATAATTGGTCAGGAGAGCCTGTGTCTCGGCAGAATATCGAACAGGGAATCCCCCGGATACATGTCATGAGAAAAATCGCTTGTGCCAACTTGCTCCATTTCAGACCGTGGCAATGCTTACGAAATTGTTTTGGATATTTACGTCTCTCGGCAGTTGACCTCATGTGAACTAGTTGTTAGAGCCACGCTGTCCTCCATGTTAGGGCTGACAACCTTAGAAGATTATTTGTTGAAAGAAAACTGAAAGTTGGATCTTCGAATTTTCCTTCAAAAACAAAGCCTCTAGTTCTGTTCCGAAAAGTTCAGACTTTTGGGGTTGTTTTCAAAAAGAAACCTCTTATGTTGGCAGAGCTATATGGAGGAAAACATGTAGGAAAAATTTTAAGCTTACTAGAGTTTTCCGTATATACGTAACTGAATTACTCGTAGATATAAAAAGTGTTGCAGAGAAAATTTGTAGAAACATTCATGATATACCAGTTGAATATCCGTTGAAAAGAAGCATAAAATAAATTTCGACAATTTTCATCTATAGCAACGGCTTCCACAGAATCCCCTTTTACTCATAACAGTCCCTGAGAAACTCTGTAAAATCACGAATTCATTGAATATCCACGCTTTCCTTTGGCACTACAGCCCCAATTTGTGCTTTGGCCTGCCTCCATGAAACTCTCCGTTTCACTTCTGTTTACTAAATCTTATATATTCGGTAGGACTCCTTGGGCGGGTGATCAGCTCGTCGCAAGGCCTCTACCTGTACACAAACACTGAACATCCATGCCTTCAGTGGGATTGGAACCCACGATCCCGGGTTCCGCTCAGCTACCGTGATCGGCATCCACGCTATGAAATTCTAATAATTCTGGAAACACGACTCCGTAAATATAAGAAGACAGTACTGGCTTGTGGACTCCAGATCACACTGAGTTCTATGGGCTGTGAAACACGCTCCATCAATCAACAACATAAAAACATCAACCACAAAACGAAAAAACAAACAAACCCGATAAAACACAAAACAAGATGTGTCAGAGAGTACAGTATATGTCTGGACATCAGATCGCTTTAATAATGCTCGCTCCAATTCTAACTTCAACACACAATTTTAATTATATTAGTAACTTTTAAAACACGGCCGTATCATAACTAAGGCGGTTAGTCGCCGGCTTCCTAACGCGACAGCCCGGGTTCGAGCCCAGGTCAAGGCATGTGGGATTTGTGAACAAAGTGGTACTAGGACAGGTTTTCAACAAATACTTCGCTTTCCCCTTCCAATTCTCTTTCCACCGACTGCTCCACACTCATCATCTATCTTCCGGTGCGGGTACAATAGGCTAATTAGTGGCCGACGAATCACGTGGACTCAGGCTCACCCCCACCCCAAGAAGCTAAAAAAATTAAAACAATTTCCCATTTTATTTATAATATTTATACAAATGACGCTGTATCAAATCACAGAACTGAATATTCTTTTTATTACTTGGTGGGGTGTGAGTGAGTCCACTTGGTACTGCGGCCATTTCTGGCCTATTGTACCAGGCCCAGATGATTATGATGATGGAGAATTTGGTGGAATGAAGATTGGCAGGGGAAACCGAAGTACTCGGAGAAAACGCGCCCCAGCGCCACTTTGTCCACCACAAATCCCACTTGACGAGACCCGGGATCGAACACGGTCAGCCGCGGTGGAAAGCCAGCGACTAACCGCTTGAGCTATAGCGCGGCCTCAGAACTGAACATGCTATTTATGTAATAACCTCAGAATAAACATGTAATGGTCGAAACATCGAGCTACGGATTAGCAATTTGTTATCCAGTGTATGTAAGTGGCCTTATAATTAATTAGTAAAATTACGCTACCGAAGAACATCACTGGCGTGTTCGTGCGGAGCAAAAAAAAAAAAAAAAGTAAAGCTACCCCTGTAACACGCCGCAAAGGCACATAGGGTCGTGAGACGTCGAGGCTCCCACATTTTCTCTAGACAATCGGCTCACAAACGGCGGTGAGATCAGCCTTACGCGCCGGCCGCCATTTACCCCCAGGAAGATTCCTGGTACTCATTTCTGTTGGAGGCTGAGTCGACCACAGGGTCATAGTGCGGCTGGGAGGATTAGGTAAACTGAAAAAATCCACCTCATCGGGACTCGAACCCGGGACCATCCGGCTTGTAGCATAGTGCCTCAACCAACTATGCTACCACGTGTCCTGCTGGTGCAGAGGGTGTATGCGCGAAGATAATTTACCCACTACAGAATCTCATAAGCGTGTCGTATTCCTCTGCGCAACGGAGGTCACCCCATTTCCGCTTCCCTTACGGCAGGCACAAGGACTAAACCTTTACAGTACAAAGGGGCGGGAGAAAACTCTTTCCTTGAGAACGTACATGTCACTACGCAGTTAGTAGCCAGCGTTTCGGAGACCGTTACCTCCTCCATCATCAGGGTTTCATCTAATCAACCAACTCAGTACTGACATGGCTGATTGCCCAAGAAGACTTCACTGTGTACCTACTTATGACCCTCAAAATGCACTTGACAGAGTTCTGTTCATTATACAAATATTATATAGCACGTTGATCAATCCTACGCATTAAAACGGCCTTTCGAAAAATCAGTTCCATTCCGTTATCCTACTGACTTGTGTCCGTTAGAAGGGGCTAGTCCTGATCGCTCCTAAATGGCAAAGTTAGAAGAATTCTATTTTCCTTACTTATTCCTGACGAAGGAAGCTGATACAATTTCCGATATTTCTTCTGTTTTGAATATACCTAACACAACAATGTCCAACATAACATTTACATTTCAATTAAAACTGTCACGATGAAAGTTTTAATTAAGATAACAATGTATTGCATTTTGTTCAAATTTCATGTTATAACAGTGACACAGTATTTCTGTACTTACCAACATCTCCAATTTGACCAACTCCGAATTGCCACACACACTGCACCAGCTTGTACTTTTACATTGCAGAGTTATTAAATTCCATGTTTAATGTTCACAAACACAGTTACAAGATTTAAGAATCTTCACATTCTTCCAAACACAACAATAGAACACCTCATGAACACGCGACACTCTGTTCACACACCATGCGAGTTTAACAAATAACCTAACAAGATTTCTTATCGATGATAACCTCTCTAGTAACAGAAACCCACTGCAGATGTAATGCATTTAACATGAAACCCAAATATTGTCATATTGCTATAATACTCGCAACAACAATAAATATAGCTTGGCTTGCCACCAACCTATGAATTACACACACAAACTCAGCACGGTCAATCCTTCAGTTACTTCTAACCTGATCACACAACTCCTGCCTCGTGCTGTCCAATCAAATCGCGCCAACGAATGAAACATGAATCCGCTTTACGACGCTCTGCTGTTTCAAGTGCGTTCACAAAGCAAGATGAGAACAGATTAAACACAACCAAGACAGAGTGTCTTGCACAGGTACTACATAAGGTCTAGCCATCGTAATTTACCTTATGACAAGGTAAGGCAAAGTCAGTGCTATGCTTAATAAATACCACACCTAAAGAGAGCGTGCGGTGACTTGGGAATATAACCCCACGATTTCTTAATCTCAGCACTGGAAGGGAGTAGCCAGGTTCACACCCTGGCAAAGAAGCGATGGCCGCATTTCATTAGGCGGCTGGCTTGGACCCATGGTCAATCTGGGAGCGTCTATTCTGTCTTATTGGATCCTGCTATGATTCATTTTAGGACGCGTTCAGTAGCTATGATTAAAGGTAAAAAAATTAAGCTATCCCTGAAATAGACCGTGGAGGCCCATAGGTCTGTGAGACGTCGAGATTCCCATATTTTCTAGAAGATCAGCTCACAGATGACGGTGAAGTGCTCAGCTTTATGCGTCAGCCGGCCCCCCTTTACCCCCAGGAATATTTCTGGAACTTATTTCTCTTAGAGGCTTAGTCGAAACCAGGGCCACAGTGCGACTGGAAAGATTAGGTAAACTGAAAAATACAATGATCTCACTGGGAACCGAAACCGCGACCTTCCGGCTTGTAGCATAGTGTCTCAACTAACAACGCAACCGCGTGACCCCAGTATCTGAGGATATTTCAAAGGATTTGGAAGAAAGAGGGCCTAGCCTACTCGGAGTGCTGTCCTAGCAGCTGCTTACAGGCTAAAACGATGGAAAAATCCATCAGTAAATTCGGTATCGCGATTAATATTCGAACCAAGGTAATCCCGAATATAAGTCTGGGGCGTTAGTGCTACACCAACCTGCTCAGTAGTTTTGGAGGGCTGAATGAACATTTTAAATAGCAACAAAATTCACTTCAAAGGGAAGGAGAAACGGCTATCATTCTGCCTTAGCAAAGACTGTAAAACAGACAGTTGGCATAAACTATAATATTTACAATTGTCTACCGTAAACCTTCATGAAGTGTTAGTACTTTCTGCATCACACTGTAACTTGTGGTTGCTGCTGTTGCAGGTGAGTGCTCACAGTTCGCGGCGCGCTATCTGTACTCCTGTCCGGGAACCATAGTGATGCAAGACCTGCGTGCTGAAGGCTTCAAAATGGCAGAGCGTCGACAGGGACTAGACTTCTCTCACTGTTTGCTCGTAATGCGCATGCTCGCCAGGTTCCACGCTGCTTCCGTTGTTCTTCACGACAGGGACCTTGAAACAATGTCCCTTTACGACAAGAATTTCTTCTCTGATCCCGAGATGAAGGAGGGCTTACAAAAATTTGTTTCTGGTACGTATCCCTGATCTCATTAGGGCGAAACGACAGCCGATAATGGGTTTTCATTTGTAACTAAATCCACAGCATTTGCCGATGTACAGACGTCGCGTATATACTGTCCCCCCTCAGAAGTGCTCCCTAAGAATGACGATTAGTTTGTTAGATATCAGGTTCTCACAGCAGTAAAAGTGAAGTGATGCACCACAGTGAAGTCTGTTAAAAGTCAGGAGATATTTCGGAGGAACATACCGCCTCCATCTTCAATGTCAAAGAGTAAACCAAGCAAGAAATCCGTAACAAAAATGTGATGTCGCCATAAACGTCGGTTGACATTAAGCTGGAGGGGTACTGGTTACATTTACACCCCCGGATCCCTTATATATGAGGGGAAAGATCCTCAGAATCTGTTGGATAGGAGACTGTATGTCCTCCAGACCCGGGCTGACGCTCTGCGGAAGAGCGGTCTCTCGCAACTGCCGCGAATTGAACCCTGATTCCACGGTCATTCGATCCATATCACGTCATTACACCAATTGAAATATCTCTGTTCCATTTCTTTCCATCTCATAAACAATTTTAATATTATCTATCATTTAAGTTTAGTTCATCATAGTGGTATATTTCTTTCAAATTTTCCTAATGTCCATTTTCTTTTGCGTAGACCACTCCAAACAATCCATCCAAGTTCGAGGTTCTGTGGAACATTTCGTGACGAGCTGGTATTTTTACTTTAAGAAGTTGTTAGCCTCATACCCGATCACCAAAGCTGGAGGATCACCCCTTGCCGGCTGTCCGCGACTATTTATTCAATGTATCATCCTTCCCCAACAACAAAGAACAAGTGCAGACACAAACACAAGCGAATATGACGTCTATATTCCCCGTTACAGGTACCTTCCGGACAGTGGTGAAGGCCGTGCAGACCTGGCCGGGATTTGCAGACCGCTATGCAGGAAAGCTCGACGCTCTAGCGGACTCCATGTTGGACCGCATCATACAGGTCAGCCAGAGGGACGATACCGCCCTCAACGTGCTCATACACGGTGACCTTTGGGTCAACAACATTCTCTTCCGGTACTCCGACGGCCCTGTAGACGTCCGGTTCGTAGACTTCCAGCTTCTGCATTTTACATCGCCAGCCATCGACTTGCAGTACTTCTTCAGCACGAGCCCGTGCGAGGACGTGAGAGAGAACCACCTGGACAGCTTGATGAAGGTGAAGTTCAGGCCATCTTCAATTCTGTCACTGTTCGTTACGTAACGCAGTCCAGTTGCAGGACGTGTCACTTGAAACGCTGGCACACATTCGCGTGTAGTCCGTTCATGCATGACTGAGTGAGAAAGAGAAGCAGTTCGTCTGAATAATATAGAGTTCAGTCCGTACCTCACAGGAAACATATCACTTGTCCGCTACAAAGCCCAACCGGTTAATGCTGTCTAAGGAAACAGTCGCTGTTTATTGTGAGAAGAATATGGAACAGACAGAGACACACTGTGGGTGATGCCAGAACTTTCTGAAAGGGGTTTGGAGGGGCGAAAATTACTAAATTTGCTTACAAATTTATGTTAGGCTACACTGAGGTTAAGCGATAGCCGTCAGTAGAACTGCTCATTTCCGTTTCTTGTCTATTCTTTCAGGCGCATGATCGTCCAGTGAGTGCCAACGTCACGACTTTGCCAACTTGCTCCTTGGTCATTCTTGTTTGTAGTGCGTCTGGGATGTAATCCTTCGACAACACTGATAGGAAGTTAACAATGTTACGAACATTATGTTACAGGAATACCACAACACCCTCTGTGAATGTCTGAACGCCATGGGCTACTCCCATAAGCACATCACTCTGGAAGATCTGTGGAAGGAATATAACAACAAGGCACTGTATGGGCTCTTTGGGGCATGCTGTGTGTTACCCATTGTTCTGGCGGACAAAGGTTTCGATATAGATGCAATTTTGAAATCAGGGATTGGAGAGGAGATTGAGGTAGTCAATGGGGACACTTATAAGAAGGCCCTGCAGCGAATGTTGCCCAAATTTGAAGAGGATGGAGTGTTTCGGTCTGGAGAATCTCTATCAACTGACGAGGTTCAGAATGCATAGAGCTATATCTCCACGCCCTCGTACTTCTTCATTTCGTGGTGCTTGATATAGCACCGGTACAGCCTCATCCCCAGGTCCATTTTGTTTACTTCTTTCGAACTTCGTGTAAAGTAGGGCTTATGAGTACCAGGATAACTCTGTATCAATGTAGTGACTATGCTACTGCCTGAACTACCACGGAATCTAGGTTCGATTCCTGGCAGGTATTAAAGATTTTCTCTCCTCTTCTCCGGTGTCCATTAAATCCCGTAATCAGTGGATACTGGTGTCCTCTTCCTGTTGGAGTAAAGCGGCCGGAGCGTGAGGCTGGCCACTGACCTACTTCAAATCTCCACTCCTCCATATGTCTTCATGGTGTGGTGTTACAAAAAATATAAAGCCCAAAAGATATATAGTATTGTCACGATTTATGGGTGCGTGACTATAGGAGGGGTATAGATTGGTGAGAGGATTTATTGAACACTTATACAGAGAACTTGGAACTACGAGTAATTAAAGCGTCACAGTTAATGTCCACAATACAGAAATTACCATAGCAACCACTAAGTCCTTACCACCCGCCTATGTCTTCACTAGTCGTTCCCTAGCAACGACTTCTAACATTGGAGATTCTTCAGCTTCCGTGCTTACGTCGTTACTGTCCGCCGAATATCCCACAACTGACAACAGTACTACAGCGCCACCTCTTCTTAGCTCCGATCTGTTACCTAGAAACGGGTTGAATCACAGTTGCTCTATTGTTGCGTGCGTGTATGTGGCAGGCGTTACATAGCAACGGCTGCTGCTTATAGAGTCACCGCTTAGCAACGGCTCTATACGCCACAATATTTCGAATACTTCTGCAGGAATGCATAAAAATATGTTTTGTACCTTGTGCAGTTGTTTCGCCAAAATTTTCCTGAAAATCGTTAGTTACGAGAATATGGACCCGGTAACAGTCTTGCTGAAGCTTCTGTCTTCCCTAGGGCCGTATTGAAACCAGGCAAGCCCTGGTCCCGCTGCGCCCAGTCCCACCTCGTCGTTCCCAGTTAATTTCAAACACTTACGTCAAACGCAAACGGATTACAAGCTAAAGAAGACTGTTTCATGGAATACAGCGCTGTGTAGCTTCAGGAACAATATTACATGCCCCAAATTACGCGCACGGGACTCCAAGCTGCCTATCCTTCCAGGGTTTCTCACCAAAAATTTGAAAACATTTCTCTTCTCACCCATGTTTGTTACTCTTCCCACCGAATTCACTTCCCTAAATTTTATGTTATTATTGATATTTAAAAAGGAATAAAAAGAATTAAGTTCCTTATTATGTATTTTTTATTCACCTATTTCTTCCCAATACAGTTCTCATCATCCCGTTCTCAAACACCCAAAATTGGGCACGACTACGCAAACGAAAGATTCCGACATCCAAGGAGGATCATGACCCACTGTAAGTGAGGAAGTAAGAATGTGCTATTAAGAAACATTTTAAATTCAGTATTAGCCACAAGAAGACGAGGAAGAAGACGTAAGAAGATGCTGGATGACCTTGGGGACAGAAGAGGATACTGTCATTTGAAGGAGAAAGCTCTAGATCGCATTAAGTGGAGGAACTGTTTTGGAAGAGACTGTGGACCTGTCGTCTTGACAGATTACTGATGATGATGATTATCCACGGATATATCTCACAAGACAGTAACATTCAATGTGATGACCGCGCCATAGCTCAAGCGGTTAGTCGCTAGGTTCCCACCGCGGCGGCCCGGGTTCGATCCCGGGTCTGGTCAAGTGGGATTTGTGGTGGACAAAGTGGCGCTGGGGCAGGTTTTCTCCGAGTACTTCGGTTTCCCCTACCAATCTTCATTCCACCAATTGCTCCACAATCACCCTCACCTATCATCTGGGGCTGGTACAATAGGCCAGAAGTGGCCACAGTACAAGGGACTTACTCCCACCCCACTAGCAATTAAAAAGAACATTCAATGTGGGTGCCTTCGGAAAACGTAGCTACAGCCAGAGTATATTTCGTGAGTGTATAGGAACATTTTATGGCTTACTGCAGGTGTAGAGGCTGTAAAACTATTTAGGTTCCTGCTGTCATCGTACAGCCTGATAGGGACCTGCAACAGTGCGCAGACCTGTAATAATCGTGACAACGGAAACACTTTAGAGCGGTTGTAAAGCTGTTTGGGTTCCTACTGCCAGGTTGCATCATGGGGGTACAGTAAAGTTATGTTTTGTTTTAGAGGATCGTGTTATCACAAACTCTGACCCCTGACATTTTGTCTTCCTTCAATGACAGAGCAAATTTCACACCCGCACAAAAGTGAAGCACGCAGAAGGGAAATATCAGGAATAAACGACACACACTCCTAAGGACACTCTAGAGCAGGCATGTCAAACTCAACTTGTACAGAGGGCCACCTCAGTCCTATAAATAATAGTCCAGGGCCGCACTTCAAAATAGAAATATACATTAGATTTTGATACAAGGAAATTTAATTCTATTTATTATTTAGGAATAATTTAAATATAATTACCTAAAATCACAAATCTTACAGTTTTAAAAAGCAAGAGAATGACATTTTTGACAAGTATCAAACAACTTATCACTATGTAAAAAGAGAGATTACACAAGAAATTATGTTAGAAATAGCAGAACATTGAATTTCCTGCAGCCTGCTAATTTATGTCTGCGTGAGACTTATTGTCTTCTGGTCTGTTGGAAAATTGTCTTTACAAAAAATATTTCTACTAAAATTTTAATATTGATTTTAATATCAATTAGCTCGAAAAGTTGAGGGGCCGCACTTTGTGCCTATGGGGGCCGCATATTTGACACGGCTGCTCTGACGGTTCAAGAGTTCGGGTTCTTTGAACGATAAGCAATTCGATAAGTGAGGAACCGCATTCACTACAAGACACAATTCCATGGAGAGACACGACTGACGGATCGCTGTCTGAATTAGACAAGTGCTACAGTCTCGACTGAGACAGGAAGACGAACACGAGCGATTGAAATTGTAAGTACTCTGAAGGGCACGATCGTGATCTGTTTCAGGGTGTAGCGTGTTTATAACATCTCTGTGTCCGTGTCACCATCACGAGAAAGTCACTAGATTCCATTTTCAACAGGAGATTATAAATAAAATGTCTACTTCGCTGAACATGCACGCGTTTTCTTCCGCAAATTCGATGATCTTGATAATATTCCAATGACTTATCTCCAGGACGCAAGTTCACAGTGTCACCGGTTTCATGACATTCATGTGAATTGGTACGGGTGTGACTTGAAGCAGTCGTGGCCTATTTCTATGTTATAGTGACTTTAATTCTCCAAGAAAGAATGCGAAAGAGCCAGAAGCGTGTGGGATGAGTGTTTCAGAAGGAATTGAAGAATTTCCGTCTTTGAAGGTTCCTAGGCGGTGCTGATTTGTCCTTCAGGTAGAGGCAGACTGTAGAAAAGGTAAAGCTATAGGAAGTGGATACATGTAAATACTATTTAAAATGTTCCTGTGTAAGATTTAAGATTTTCACGGCGGTGACTATGAAGAATGCCGCCTTTTGGGATGTGGCGCCATGTAGATCTTGTGTGAACAGACGTTTCGGACGAACGTCGATTCGCACAGGATCTACACGGAGCCACATGCCAGAACACGGCATTTTGAAAATGTCCTTGTTTCAAAGAAAACAAATGTATCTCCATTAGAAAGATTAAG
>NW_019745096.1:236742-268619 GCF_002891405.2 Cryptotermes secundus
TTCTTATATTTTTTCTTCTACCCTGAAGATGGAGGCGATACGTTCCTCCGAAACGTCGGTTAACGCCACATATACACGGTGCCAAATCCCAGAAGATTGCTTTCTTCATAGTCACCGCCGTGAAAGCCTCAAATCTTACAGAAAGAATTGATGTTTGCTGTGAGATCCATACATACATACATACATACATACATACATACATACATACATACATACACGTATATACAAACGTCTGGCCAAAATGAAGATATATTAATGTTAAAGCAAGTGATGCATAAGTTATATAGTTTTCTCTGTGTTTAAAGAGTTAAGTAACTTTAAGAGTCAACACATATTCAATGTCGCTAGGTACAAGGCCACGGAAGCAATGACGGGGTACGTAAAGCCGTCAGATTAGCAACGATAAGGTCTGTTTTCCTTTTTTCAAGAAATACATAGAATGACTTGCTGATCTCCAGGCGACAGCAGTAACAAGTCTGGGGCTGCACTGCACGAGATGCTCACGTAACATACTCGAAACGGCTGAGACCGTTGAGACTGCCTTCAGCTCTAGTGACGCAAGCTCACGACCACTACTTGTTCGTACAGGTATATCACGTTTCTTTAATTTCTCATTCCTTCTTCTCATGTTTATTTATATGTTAATAAATAATTATTGTCAAGAGATGAAGGGACAGGAGGTTGGAGAAAACTACATAATGAGGAGCTTCATAACCTGTACTATTCTCCAAGTGTAATTAAAATGATCATGGCAAGGAGGATGAGGTGGGAAGGACATGTAGCACGAATGGGGAAGACGAGGAATGCGTATAGGATATTGGTGGGAAAGCCAGAAGGAAAGAGACCGTAGGGAAGACCAAAGTGTAGGTGGGTGGACAGTATTAGAATGGATCTTAGAGAGATAGGATGGGATGGTATGGATTCGACTGATCTGGCTCAGGATAGGGAGTAGTGGAGGGCTCTTGTGAACACGGTAATGAACCTCTGGGTTCCATAAAATGCTGGGAAGTTCTTGAGTAGCTGCAGAATTGGCGGTTCCTCAAGAAGGCTCAGCTCCATGAGTAAGTAAGTAAGTAACTAATTATTGTCTAATCCACTTATAGACAGTTTGTTATTTATTTTCCTATTAATATTATGTTCAATTACTCGCTTATATATTTAAATTTTATCTATAATTTTTTTTTTGTGAAAATGAAGGATTATATAATATTTATACGGAATACGAGTAAGTAGCAACAGAGAATTGTGTTTATTAATTTCAAGCTTTTTGGGTCTGAGGTTCTCAAAATGGTGATTCTAAAAGAGTCAGTTCTGGTTTCTAATATCGTGAAGTCAGGAGACTGTCTGATAGTACCAAACAATATTCCATTTGCATGACCGCCTCTGTGGTCCAGAAGTCCCGGGTTTGATTCCGGGCGCTAAAAGATTTTTAGACAAGTTGTGCGTCTGTGATGGGGTCCACTCAGCCTCTTGAGGATAACTGAGGAGTTATTTCAAGGAAATAGCGGCTCCGGTCTAGAAAACCGAAATTAACAGCCGTGGGGATTCGTTGGGCTGACCACGCGACACCCTCTATCCGCTAAATTTGGCACTAACTACGCCGAAAAGCGGCGGTCGCTCGGTCGGTATAGTTCGCTGGCGGACTAAAACCACGGAGTTTGCTTTTGTTTTGCTTGATACTCATAAACAACTGGCGCATCTTGCATATTCTGTGTCCAGGTGAGACATGAATTCAGGACCAGACCCTTTAGAGACATCATCATCATGGCTACACAAGAAATTTCTGGAAACAGCCCTGAGGAAGGGCGACAACACCCCAAAGTTAAGAGTCACAAGTTATGACGTCAAGCTGGCCGTCGGTAAAGGAGACAACTACTGCAGCGACCTATTCCGAGTCAAGATTCATACTGCAGATGGAAAGGTTTTCAATTTGATCGTTAAGAAGGAGTTGGATGCTGAGGGAGAATTTGGCAAAATTTTGCAAAAATCATCGGCCTTCTTGAGAGAGACACACATGTACAGAAGTGCGGCTGTAAGGATGGCCAACATACTGCAGGAAATGTCACCAGGTTCGTATGACACATTTGTACACGAAATGAGTATTAAGCAACCTCTGGGATTCCCCATACTCAGAAGGCGAAAGACTGTTACGTCATCACTAGAAAGCTATTAGCTTCTTTTTAATTTGCTTATTTAACGACGCTGTCACTATCGACGATTGGATGATTAATGAATGTGGAGCGGTTGATGAACTGAGAATTAATACGACCAACAGAAATATCAGGAGGATGCCTGACCCAGTGCAACTTCGCCCACCACAAATCCCATATAACCTGACCCGGGCCACCGCCTGAAGAACCCCGTTTCTAAGCAACCGATCGGTAAACACACAACAATAGGGGTACTGCTGAAATAGGTGCTCTCTGTTCGGTCCGTGAAACGTGGTTATGCAGAAGAGTTCAGTTGACTGCATGCCTCACATGCAGCCCTCCCATTGTTAACATCAAAATTTCGCCTTAATATAGCCCTCCCAACGTTAGCTAAAACAAACAAACAAAAATCCGATCATATGCTCTATCTTTACCAGAAGGACAAGCGGGCACTGCCTGGGAACCTTCAAAATCTGAGATATAGTTTCTTCCCCCCCCCCCGCCCCCAATGTAGTGTCTCNGCAATTGGTGGAATGAAGATTGGCAGGGGAAACCGAAGTACTTGGAGAAAACCTGCCCCAGCGCCACTTTGTCCACCAAAAATCCCACTTGACCAGACCCGGGCTCGAACCCGGGCCGCCGCGGTGGGAAGTCAGTGACTAACCGCTTGAGCTATGGCGCGGGCGGGACCGAAGGTTAAGAAAATGTTGCACTATTTGTCGTTTTCCGCGTTAATTCGATCGCAACTGGTTCCTCCTGTACACTGTATGTCTTGAGAACCCCTAACAGCGCGCTGCTTATAGTCCACACAGACACCGCTACTGAGCTATGTTGCCAAATTTGATGGTGACGTGTATCGCCACAACTAAGCATCTCAAGATGCTTGTTGTACAGCATTTTCGACTACTCTATGGAGGACCTGAAGGCGAATTTCGCTTCACGCTGTTTACAGATACCTAAGTGTTACTACTTTCTGCATCACACTGTAACTTGTGGTTGCTGCTGTTGCAGGTGAGTGCTCACAGTTCGCGGCGCGCTATCTGTACTCCTGTCCGGGAACCATAGTGATGCAAGACCTGCGTGCTGAAGGCTTCAAAATGGCAGAGCGTCGACAGGGACTAGACTTCTCTCACTGTTTGCTCGTAATGCGCATGCTCGCCAGGTTCCACGCTGCTTCCGTTGTTCTTCACGACAGGGACCTTGAAACAATGTCCCTTTACGACAAGAGTGCCTTCTCTGATCCCGAGATGCAGGAGGGCATACAAAAATTTGTTTCTGGTACGTATCCCTGATCTCATTAGGGCGAAACGACAGCCGATAATGGGGTTTCATTTGTAACAGCTTTTGCCGGTGTATAGACCTCAGGTATATTTTCCACCCATGAAGTGCTAAGTATCAAGATTAGTATGTTCCATTTGAGGAGGTTCTCACAGCGGTAAAAATTAAACGCTCCATCGTCTGTGATGTAACGCCGTGTAATCTGATGGAAATCAACTTATGTTTCAGAGGAACATATCGCCTCCATCCTCAGGGTCGAATAGGCCGAGCAAGATACCAGCTTCAAAGAAGGTGGCGATGTTCCTCCGAAACGTCGATTGACTTTCAACGGACTACACGGCGATATATCACATAAGATAGAACTCTTTACGACCACCGCTGCGAGAGACTCAGATCCTGTTAAAATGATAGACCTACACACAATTCGGAATGGGGTATCCTGAGTATGCCCTTCGTGTTTTTCCTCTGTTCTCCAAGACTAATATCGATTTAGAACCTCAAGTAGGCCACGATCTATTCCGTCTACTTCCTTATTAATTCATCATTGCACGGTCGTACATTTTACGCTATATATCCTAGCAACTTAAACAATTGGGATCAGTTCTTGAAAAGCCGCCAGTTGCTCAGCCACTCAGATCTCTGCCTTAAGCCAGATGAATGTAGTCCACACCCTCTCCTACCGCATCCTCTTCCCTTGAGGCTGATTTTATTTTGCTTAAGCCTCTCCAAAGAATTCGTTGAAGCCCGAAGCTATGTGTAATATTTCGTAACAATTTCATACTTTACGGTGTTAGTCCCGAGCCGAAACAGCAAGCTGGAAACAACCCCTTGTCGGCTGTCCGCGACTAGTTATTCAATATATCATACTTCCCCCGCAACACTGAACAAGTGCAGACACAAACACAAACGGATATGACGTCTATATTCCCCGTTACAGGTACCTTCCGGACAGTGGTGAAGGCCGTGCAGACCTGGCCGGGATTTGCAGACCGCTATGCAGGAAAGCTCGACGCTCTAGCGGACTCCATGTTGGACCGCATCATACAGGTCACCCAGAGGGACGATACCGCCTTCAACGTGCTCATACACGGTGACCTTTGGGTCAACAATATTCTCTTCCGGTACTCCGACGGCCCTGTAGACGTCCGGTTCGTAGACTTCCAGATTCCGCATTTTACCTCGCCAGCCATCGACTTGCAGTACTTCTTCAGCACGAGCCCGTGCGAGGACGTGAGGGAGAACCACCTGGACAGCTTGATGAAGGTGAAGTTCAGGCCATCTTCAATTCTGTCACTGCTCGTTACGTAACGCAGTCCAGTTGCAGGACGTGTCAGTTGAAACGCTGGCACACATTCGCGTGTAGTCCGTTCATGCATGACTGAGTGAGAAAGAGAAGCAGTTCGTCTAAATAATATAGAGTTCAGTCCGTACCTCACAGGAAACACATCACGTGTCCGCTAAAAAGCACAACCGGTTAATGCTGTATAAGGAAACAGTCGCTGTTTATTGTAAGAACAATACGGAACACTCCGTTTAGTTCTTTTAAGCCAGACTGAGCTAACCTTCAATAGGAGCACCGATTTGTTGTGATGTAATCCTTCGACAACACTGATAGGAAGTTAACAATATTACGAACATTATGTTACAGGAATACCACAACACCCTCTGTGAATGCCTGAACGCCATGGGCTACTCCCATAAGCACATCACTCTGGAAGATCTGTGGAAGGAATATAACAACAAGGCACTGTATGGGCTCTTTGGGGCATGCTGTGTGTTACCCATTGTTCTGGCGGACAAAGGTTTCGATATAGATGCAATTTTGAAATCAGGGATTGGAGAGGAGATTGAGGTAGTCAATGGGGACACTTATAAGAAGGCCCTGCAGCGAATGTTGCCCAAATTTGAAGAGAATGGAGTGTTTCTGTCTGGAGAAATTTCATCAACTCACGAGTTTCAGAATGCATAGAGCTATACCTCCACGCCCTCGTACTTCTTCATATCGTGGTGTTTGTTATAGCACCGGCACGGCCTCATCCCCACGTCCATTTTTTACTTCTTTCCAACTTCGTGTAAAGTAGGGCTTATGAGTACCAGAATAACTCTGTGTCAATGTAGTGACTATGCTACTGCCTGAACTACCACGGAATCCAGGCTCGATTCCCGGCAGGTATTAAAGGTTTTCTCTTCTCCAGATCCGCTGTGGTACTCATCAAATCCCCTATTCAGTGGATACTGATGTCCTCTTCCTGTTGGAGTAACGCGGCAGGAGCGTGCGGCTGGCCACTGACCTACATCATATATCTCCATTCCTCCATACGTCTTCTTGCTGTGGTGTTTAATTAAGCACAGGGACAACGTTACGCTCCGTTTCCCTTCGAATTATTTTAAGGTCCTCACTGCTATATATTAGACCCGGCAGAAGAAAAGTTTTTAAATAAATGTTCCTTTTTTTTTCACTGGCTCTATAGCCCCCTTGGGCCCTGGCCTCTGATTTTCAATTTCATGATTATTTTACAGAGGATAGGACTAGGCCGCTACCTAACCACATGACAACACAAACACATACCAAACATGCATGCCTTGTGTGGTTTTCGAACACACGATCCCGGCTTCCGAGCGGGCGAAGACAGTACAGCTAGGCTACCGTGACCGGCGAATAAATGTTCCTAGTATCCATGAACATACTTTCTATATCATGTACAAGACTGTAGTCACCGACTTCGAGGAGATCATGGATTATGACCTTGAATAGTGCGATTTGAAAGGCGTCGTGAACCTGCAGCAATCAGCAACGCTCTGGTTGGCAGAATACGACAAGCCTACGCTATTTCGAGTGCCAGAGTGTCACGCAGACACTCATTCTGAGAACAATGTTATCATCCTAGTTAATCTCCGAGTTCTGGGTTGGAAACGCGAGCTCTTCATCGCAAAATTCTGCAACTAAGGCTAGGGACGCACTGACGTGACAAGCCGCGCGCGGTTTGTCGCGTGTTGTCGCTCGCGGCCGTTATTTGTATTGCTTTTATGAGCCGCGCGCGGTTAAGTTTTGGAACGCGGCACAGAGGCGGCAGAGCTGTCGCACACCTAATATGTACAATTAACGGACGCGCGCGACAAAGAGCGGCTAGCCGCTCGCGACTAGTCGCGTCAGTGGGTTTTCAGCCTAAATCGGTAAATCTATTGTCACGTAAATAAGAATGGCCTCATGACGTAATCAGTTCGAACTGAAGTACAAGTAGATGTGTGCGTGCGTGTGTGTGTGTGTGTGTAGTGTGCATATATGTATTCATTTGGTTAGAGAAGTGTCGGCGGCCGCAGTTCTACACATGCAGACACCGTCAAGAGTGAATCACTGTTTATAATGTCCAGTAAAATTAAACCTATCCGTGTAAGAGAACATTGAGGCCCATAGGGTTGTGAGACGTCGAGGCTCCCACAGATGGCGGTAAGTTTGTCAGCCTTAAATGCCGGCCGCCCTTTAACCACCACGAAGATTCCTGGTACTCATTTCTGTTAGAGGCTGAGTAGACCCCAAAGGCCATAGTGCGGCTGGAAGGACTAGGTCAAATGAAAAATCCAGTGACCTCATTGGGAAATAAGACAGTCACTTTCCAGCTTGTAGCATAGTGAGTGTAGAGCATAAATTCAATTGAAAACAGACATGTATGTAGTGTAAAATTGTAAGAAACCTCAACAGAAAGATCAATAAATATTCTATTAATAACACAGGTTGTGTACATGCCAGTAAAACACTTAAAGACAAGAACTAACATATAACGGCTCAAGAAGGATCTAAAAGGAAGGCGTTTGTGTAAAAGTGTCACCTGATTAGTGCGAGACCAAGGTTCACATGAAACAGAACTGAAGCACACAACAAACACAGGTGAGCAGTAAATAATACACACTCGTAATGGCCCTAGAGAGACGCAAATGTACGCTTTCTTGGAACGATGCCCAAACAAATTCGCCTTCCTCGATGTAATCTTACCACTGATATTTGTCGAGGAGTGCAAAGTGTGAAACTCGTCTTTATGCGAGTTCACTTCCTCCCTCGCAGCTCAACAAACAGGTTCTTCTCAGACACTCTGAATCTTCGGCTCAAACCTCCAAGAAGGTCATGACCTGCTGTATGTGTGTGTGTGTGTGGGGGGGGGATCGAGAGGTATTTTAGTTCCATCCACGCGCAGTTATGGCAAATTAGTAACATTCAATGTGGGTGCCTTGGGAAAACGTAGCTATAACCGGAGTATATTTCGTGAGTGTACAGGAACATTTTATAGCTTACTGCAAGTACAGAGAGGCTGTAAAGCTATTTATGTTCCTGCTGTCACCGTACAGCCTGATAGGGACCTGCAACAGTGTGCAGAACTGCACTTTTCGTGACTGTACAGGAACGTTTTATAGCTAACTGCAGATGTAGAGAGGCTGTAAAGCTATTTAGGTTCCTGCTGTCACCTTACAGCCTGACAGGTACCTGCACAAATGTGCAGAACTGTAATTATTGTGACTCTACGGAAACAGTTTACAGCGGTTGTAAAGCTGTTTAGGTTCCTATTGCAAGACTGCATTATGGGGGTACAGTAAAATTATGTTTTGTTTTAGAGGATCGTGTTATCACAAATTCTGACCCCTGACATTTTGTGTTCCTTTAATGACACAGCAAATTTCAGACTCGCACAAAAGTGAAGCACGCAGAAGGGAAATATCGGGAATACACGGCACACACTCCTAAGGACACTCTAACGGTTCAATAGTTCGGGTTCTTTGAACGATAACCAATTCGATAAGTGAGGAACCGCATTCACTACAAGACACAATTCCATGGGGAGACACGACTGACGGATCGCTTTCTGAATTAGGCAAGTGTTACAGTCTCGACTGAGACAGGAAGACGAACACGAGCGACTGAGATTGTAAGTACTCTGAAGGGCACGATCGTGATCTGTTTCAGGGTGTAGCGTTTTTACAACATCTCTGTGTCCGTGTCATCATCACTAGAAAGTCACTAGATTCCATTTTCAACAGGAGATTATAAATAAAATGTCTACTTCGCTGAACATGCACGCGTTTTCTTCCGCAAATTTACCTGCTCTTTCATTTGTCGCCTGAAGTGTCTGAAGAGAATCTAGGGAAACCTTACTGAAGACATGTGAGTACATTGCTGAGATTGAAGCGACTTATCTCCAGAGCTCAAGTCTGTACTGTCACCGGCTTCATGTATGTATATAGATCCTCTGGACTGTGAGTTGGTACGGGTATAGTTGCAAGCAGCTGTGGCCTATTTCTGTTCTGAAACAGGAGACAAGACAGTTATAGGCTTTACGTCTTTCGAGAGGAAAGTGAAGTGACTATAGAAATAGAAATAGAAATAGAAATAGTGGGAGGAGGGAAGGAGTGAAGGGCGTGGAGGAACAGAAGAATTCCCGTCTCTGAAGGTTCCTAGGCAGTGACGATTCGTCCTTCAGGTAGAGACAGGCTGTAGAAAAGGTAAAAGAGTTAGGAAGTGTATATATGTAAATAATATTTAAGCTGTTCCTATCTCACAGAAAACAAATCTCTATTACAAAGACCAAGAAAATAATGTTTATGACGATAATTTATGTTTATTGTGAGAACAATGTGAGATACATACATACATGCACACGTACAAACGTCTGGCCAAAATTAAGGAATTTTCAAGGTTAAAGCAAGTGATGCAATTTCCTCTGTGCCTTGAAGGGTTATGTAATCTTAAAATTCGACAAATAGTCGTTAGGTACAAGGTCATGCAAGCAATGACGAAATACTTTAAAGCCTTCAGATAAGGGATGATAAGGCGTGCCATTTATGTATTCGTATGTAGTCCTGTTTATCTCAGGAGAGCAAGTGGAACGATAGCATATCTGAGTGTGCAGGAGAAACTGACAGCTGCAGGCAACATAACCCTGTTTGTATATCTTATTTCTCCATTTCTTCATTCTCTGTTCTAGATTAAATAATTATTTATTTTTATCTACTTCATTCATAGACATGTTCTTTCTGTTTCCTTTCTTCTCAAACAATATTTAATTATTCGCTCATTTATGTTTTAAATGCTTGCTTTTTATTTGTGTGAAAATAAGGTGTTTGTAGTGTCGGTGTGGTACGGATTAATCTGGCTTCTGATAAGAAGCACGTACGAAAACGTATAGAGAATCTCAGTACCATAAGCTACACGAATTACAATCAGATTCTCAAGAGGAATTTACCTCATTCAGTTAGTGTCAGTCTGTGACCGCAAAATTCAGCATTGAGCATGTACTATGCTCAGAGTTACTGGGTTTTTGGACTTTGTCCATCGTCCGGTATTCTAGAAACGACAAAACACAAGATTTCGGAAACTGGTTCTGTTTCCGTCCTCAGGTGAGGGGGATACATCTACTTTGCTGGATCCCTTAGAAAGAGCTAACCTCAATCACAGGCCAGGTCCTCATGTGAGATGGAGACACCTACTCTGTTGGGTCCCTTAGAAAGAGCTAACCTCAGTCACAGGGCCAGGTCCCCATGTGAGAGGGAGACACCTACTTTGTTGGGTCCCTTAGAAAGAGCTAACCTCAATCACAGGGCCAAGTCCTCAGGTGAGGGGGAGAAACCTACTTTGTTGGGTCCCTTAGAAACAGTAACCTCAATCACTGGGCCAGGTCATGTGAGAGGGAGACACCTACTCTGTTGGGTCCCTTAGAAACAGCTAACCTCAATCACAGGGCCAGGTCCTCATGTGAGGGGGAGACACCTAGTCTGTTGGGTCCCTTAGAAAGGACTAACCTCAATCACTGGGCCAGGTCCTCATGTGAGAGGGAGACACCTACTCTGTTGGGTTTCTTAGAAAGAGCTAACCTCAATCACGGGGCCAGGTCCTCAGGTGAGAGGCAGACACCTACTCTGTTGGGTCTCTTAGAAAGAGCTAACCTCAATCACAGGGCCAGGTCCTCAGGTGAGAGGCAGACACCTATTCTGTTGGGTCCCTTAGAAACAGCTAACCTCAATCACAGGGCCAAGTCCTCTGGTGAGGGGGAGACACCTACTCTGTTGGGTCCCTTAGAAAGAGCTAACCTCAATCACCGGACAACCCCTGAGAGCAGGCTTTTCGAAGGGAGATAACATGAAAACATGTACTAAAAATTGTGACAGGGCACGCACATGCGTGAAATTAGTATAACCGATTATCCCCTCTCATTGCCCTATACACATGCATATGCATAAACATACTGAGTAATTAATTATCTCATAGCAATTTCGGTGGCGATTGTAATATGTTTTTTAAGCAAGTAATTGGCTGCAGCATGGCGCAACATTTTGCAACAAGCTAGCAAATTAAACGCTAGGCAGAACATTACACCATATGAGGTAATATTGCGCAATACCACGAAAGTCGTAGAAGGATCGAGGGTTCATTTTTCAGTGACTATGGTGCAATATATGTAGAACGTTCTGGAAGCTTTCGATGATGTAATGCAGCTTCAACGTATCAATTTGATTGGCTGTACTTTCACCTCGGGGAATCCCAAAGGATTGAGAGCCAATCAGAGTTTAAGCGGACTTCACCTTACGTCACGGCAAGAAAGCAATTTGTGACTGGGGAAAAGAGTCTGAAGCCAGCCTCTGAATCGGACGGACATGAAGAAGAGTCGCTCTTCCGCGTAAAGGTGTAACAAGCAAACTCCAATCTCTGTTTCGCTAATATCAGATTGGAAGGGACTGATAATGACTGTGTGTAGTGAATAATATTGCGATTAAAATTAATCTTCGTTTTACAACTAGTACGTGATAAGTGCTGACTTATCCCCTCGTCTCGTCGGAACAAGGTCCGTAAAATCCCTGAAACTTGGCATCTATTAACCTAGCATCTTCCTCAGCTCATCGTAACTCAAGTTACTGGAGCCCTATTCTGCGCCTGTTCATTGAAAGTTCCCTAATTACAACGTAGCTTGAAGACGGACGGAGCAGACAGCAGAGTTGTGAGAGGAAGGTGTGACGTGACGTCATCGGCAGCAGCAGAGGGACTTTATGTCACATTGGGGAGAGGAGCGTGCTAGGATAGAAGAAGTAGAAATTTATGCTACAAGCCTAGCCAATAAAAGCAAGTGCATGAGCACCAGTGCATAGAAAAACTAAATCTGTGAAGACTTTTTTAATGTGAAAAATAATGTATATACAAAAATGGCCTATGCAATTCTATTACAGCGGTTTCCCCGCGATTCTTAATATGGATCTTAATTTGGCCGCGCCATAGCTCAAGCGGTTAGTCGCTGGCTTCCCACCGCGGCGGCCCAGGTTCAATCCCGGGTGTGGTCAAGTGGGATTTGTGGTGGACAAAGTGGCGCTGGGGCAGGTTTTCTCCGAGTACATCGGTTTCCCTTGCCAATCTTCATTCCACCAATTGCTCCACAATCACCCTCACCTATCATCTGGGGCTGGTACAATAGGCCAGAAGTGGCCGCAGTACAAGGGACTTAGTCCCACCCCACTAGCAATAAAAAAATAATAAAAACAAAATTTGATACGATCGTGTCTACTTTATTTTAAATACAGAATACTGTTATGTAGACTGCATGATTTTGTATACATTTAATGTAACTTATACATGAGCTATGCTCTTTTGTTCACAGACACTGAAGTCTGCAACCAACCCATTTCTGCGTCTTCAGCCTTCTATGTCTAGCAGAGACCCCGCAATGTCAACAGTTGAACAGCCCGTCTGGTTGGACAAAACTTTCCTGGAAACCTCACTACGCTCTGAGTACGGAAACACGCTCAGGGTTGCTAAGTATGGTGTCACTGTGGCAACTGCTAAGGGAGACAACTACACAAGTACAATGTATCGCGTTACCATAGAAACTACGTCAAACAAAACATTCACTGTTGTCATCAAGAATCTTATAGGATCTGGAGTAGATGGATGCATGTTGCGGCAAAGTTCGGCCTTCGTAAGAGAAACACGTATGTTGAATGTTATGCTTCCCAGGTTGGCAGCACTGTTACGGGACGCGATTCCAGGTGAGTTGGTTCTTGATGCTATTGTTTTACATTATTATTATTATTATTATTATTATTATTAGTGGGGCGAGACTGAGTTCACTTGGTACTGTGACCACTTCTGGCCTATCGTACCAGACCAAGGTGATAGGTGAGGGTGATTGTGGAGCAATTGGTGGAATGAAAATCGACAGGGGAAACCGAAGTACTCAGAGAAAATCTGTCCCAGCAAAACTTTGTCCACCACAAATCCCACTTGACCAGACCCGGGCTCGAACCCGGGTCGCCGCAGAGGGAAGCCAGCGACTAACCGCTTGAGCTAGGGCATGGCCCTCTTAAGGCTAGAGGAAAAAGTTTTGTGCAAGGCGTCTGTTACTTCATTTACAAAATGCCTAAATTTATTTTAAAAAGAAAGAGAAGTACATGTACATTAGTTGTAGGAGTATATTCTTGGTATTTTCTTTATTGCGAGTGGGGTGGGGCTAAGTCCCTTGTATTGCTAGTGGGTGGGGCTAAGTCCCTTGTATTGCTAGTGGGTGGGGCTAAGTCCCTTGTATTGCTAGTGGGGTGGGGCTAAGTCCCTTGACTGCGGCCACTTCTGGCCTATTGTACCAGCCCCATGTGATAGGTGAGGGTGATTGTGGAGAAACTGGTGGAGTGAAGATTGGTAGAGGAAACAGAAGTACTCAGAGAAAACCTGCCCCAGCGCCACTTTGTCCACCACAAATCCCACAGACCCGGGCCGCCGCAGTGGGAAGCCAGCGACTAACCGCTTGAGCTATGGCGTGGCCATTAAGATTATAGTACTGTCCTTAATGCTTCAGGGCAATGAGTACAAATATCACTAAACTGCTCAATAACGGGTTAGCAAGGTTAATCTTTTCAGTTTCGAAATGTATGTGCTCCCTCCAACCGGCCCTCTTTGAAATCTCCTGGATGAATGCGGTAAAACGGGGGGTAAAAGGAGGTCGGCGCGAAAGACTGACAACATTACCGCCATCTATGAGCCGACTGTCTAGAAAATGTGGGACCCTCAACGCCTCACAAACCTAAGGGCCTCCACGGCCTGTTATAGGGATAGCTCTACCATTTTGCCTTGACCTGTGTGTATGATGTCTCTGACCCTACACTTGGCTGCTTACAGAGTGATGACGCTCGTATCGAATGAAATTTATTGCCCACAGAAAAGCTGAGCCGTTTGGGGCCCGGTACATTTTCTCCACAGACGGAGTGATCATAATGGAGGACTTGACCCCTCTGGGGTTCCGGATGGTAAATCGAGGAGTGGGTCTGGACCTCGCACACTGCCTCGTCGTGATGAGAAGACTTGCAACATTCCACGCCGCTTCGGTGATCCTATACCAGCAGGACCCAGAGTGCATGACGCCTTTTTTGGAAAGTCTATTTTCGGAATCCGTCAACGAGAAGCAATTTCAACAGATGATCTCAGGTGTGTGCCTCTGTCAACCTGAAACAATTTACACAGTTGTTCTCAGGTGTGTGCCCTCTATCAACCAGAAGCAATTTGCACAGATGTTCTCAGGTGTGTGCCTCTGTCAACCTGAAACAATTTACACAGTTGTTCTCAGGTGTGTGCCTCTGTCAATCAGAAGCAATTTACACAAATATTCTCATGTGTGTGCCCTCTATCAACCAGAAGCAATTTGCACAGATGTTCTCAGGTGTGTGCCTCTGTCAACCAGAAACAATTTACACAGATGTTCTCAGGTCTGTGCCTCTGTCAACCAGAAGCAATTTACACAGATGTTCTCAGGTCTGTGCCACTGTCAACCAGAAGCAATTTACACAGATGTTCTCAGGTCTGTGCCACTGTCAACCAGAAGCAATTTGCATAAATGTTTTCAGGTGTATGTCTGTGTGCAAATTTCTTTTATGTATACGTGAATATTGTTCAATTCTGTTACGTAATGGTGTGAATTATGGTACTTATTCACCAAAACTAGAAGGGACTTTCTGCTTGCATCTTCAGGGTAGAAGTGTAAGCAGTATGGGATGGAGCGGTTAGTGATGTGGGGAAAGGAGAAGACAAACTTAGACCAAGAGAAGATTGACGCTGATCATTCTGAGCCCTTATTTATTTGGATGACCATGAAATTTATTTCTAATTAATTCTCGGTAATTTTAATTTCAAAAGTCTTATGTTTCGATATTACTGGAAATGTATCGTGATCTATAATATCGTATTTCATCGTCTGGGACGTGCAATACGATGTTTACGTTGAAAATTTCTAGATTCTGGCAGAAACAAGAAGTCCGGAGTTATGACATTTACGATCAGTCATAAATTTAGCTCGGGTACAGGGAACCGGACGCGCCTAAAAGGACAGGTCAGAGCTTGTTACAATTGCCTGTGAATGAGGGCCAGTATGATTGGGTTGCCTCGTTCAAGCTTCCTACGGAAGATGGGATGAAAATGTATATGTCAACACCATCTTTCGAATTCCCGGCGTGGGGGTGCAAGCCATTCCACAAAAGGAGAGACTTTCACAATATTCCGAACTGAACGGACGTGACCCTTGCACGCTCCGGGACATAGCTAGCCGATAGTGTAACGCTGTAACTTAAAGCTAAGAATACATTAATTTAACAGTGTGGTGAATTAGCAGGTGAATAAACGTCAATTGGCTCAACTCTCAGAAAAACGCTTTCTGCGGCATCGCTACCCTGAGACTCATGCAAACCGACCCAGCTACTTTCCCGTACCTATACCGATCTTCCTTAGTTTGATCTGTGAGGACAACTTCCAGTAGCCATCATACACTGTCCTAAGGTAGAAACAGGTGTAGCAGGGATAACACCATTCCTACTGCGCCGATACAAGCAAAGGCGGGTTGGAAAAGAGCGGTGTTAAGATGAATGTGTAGATAATAAATATCAAACCCATGGAGTTCATTCCTTCTGAGAAGCCAATAGTTGCCCATCTACTCAAGGAATAAATTCTAAAAATTACTGACCATGACGTATTACACTAGGAATTACTAAGTTTAGGAATATTTTTAGAGAATGTAACTTTCCGGAAATTGGATTTCTTTCGATCTTCGGGCAGTTAGGTGCGTTACACAGAGCTAACCTAATTTACTGACGTCTGATTGCGATTAATGCCATCAAGAACACCTACTGGACCCAGTGATCCAGATTAACCGTTTTTAAGTACCCAACTGCGCACGTTCATCAAAACAGTTCTACCGGAAGAGGGAAACAGATGGAGTTTCCGAAACGTCTTTGTATCTCTGCATATAGCACAATAGACAAAGTCCCTGAACTCAGAAATCCCGAACCTTCAAGCAATTGTCCGCATTTCATGGAACCGTGTTCATATCTGCACGCCACTGATACCTAACCTGAGCAAGATCAGTCAAATTCACCCTTTCATCCGATTTTTCAAGGTATTTTTAATATTACCTTCCCATTTAAGCCTACGTTTACCTAGTTGTCCTTTTCCTTCAGGTTTTATTGCCATAACTTTGTGTATTTCGCCCCTCTCCAGTGCGTGCTACACGCACTGTCCATTTCATTCATTCATTACAACGGAGGTAATACTGATATGATTTGGGTGTAATCACGGGTGCTGGCATGGTGGGGCGGACCAGGCATTGTCTTCACTCTATTCCTGGAAAGAATTAATATTGAAGACTGAAATACATAAAACAAAAAGATAAGCATACGAGGGAGAGTCAGTAAATAGGTCACAAATATATATAAAGCACAAAACGTGTGATATTCGAATCTGGAAAAAGCACTTATTTCTCGACATGCCCTCCACCAACATTGATACACTTGTCCCATCGCGTCGAAACCAGCAACACACAAATATTTTGACTGTTGTCTCAGCCACTTCCTAATCCCCGTTTCAACTTCATCAGGGAAACGTTTCTCGACTCAGTTGTGAACCGCTTTACGTAACAAACACTTCCCACTGTAAACAGGAAACATTTTTTTATGAATATCCTTTGAATTAAGTCCTTTTGTCCACAGAAAACGCACAACAGAACTCTATTCTTCGGTAGTATACTAAGCATGGTCGCCATTTTGTCTACTGAAAACAGCTTCTGAATATGCGCATGCGCGTCTGCTATCTAGACTGTCATGAAGCTGGACTGTGCTGCTTTAGTGATACACGCAGAAAACATTATGTCCATTACAACCGTTTTACTTCCATTTGTGACAGATTCACTGACTCTCACTCATATTAATTTTCTCTCTACCCCGAATACTCTATGGAAATCAGTAAAATGGCCATAAATGGCTCGCACGTAAGCATGAATGCAAATTTTCTGGCTGCCCCATTCGAAAAGAAAGTTTAGTGCCCCCCCCCCCCGCGCCTNCGGAATAAAGATGTCAGGGGGGACAGTCCCTCATTCCTTCGCTCTTTGAGCAGATAATAATTTGTATGGCTTCCCCTACTTTACGTCTCCACTGACATTTCTATTCTGGTAGAGAGATGGGGGAGACTGGGGCCAACTGTAATACTTCTTACACTTCATTCTGTAATTATGTTTCCTTTATACGAAGTCTTATTCCGGTAGAGATGGGGGAGACTGGGGCCAACTGTAATTCTTCTTACACTTCATTCTGTAATTATGTTTCTTTTATATGAAGTCTTATTAACGAAATTTGGGAGTGAGTGAGCATACAATTTTGCACCCGATGGAAGTGGATGCTCGAATACAACATTAACTTGTACAGTTGTTCAGGAATTGTTTTACAGCTGAGGAGAGTGTGTGACATTCTTATGTTCAGGTCTCATGAAGCGAGTGAGAGTCGAAGTGGAGACTTGGCCAGACTTCTCGCACTTCGCGAGGAAGTTACGCGCTCTAGAGAAGGACGTGCTGGGGCGCATGTGCAGGGGAATGAGGCGCGACGACAAAGCTTTCAACGTCCTCAACCACGGGGACGCGTGGAAGAACAACATGCTGTTTAGGTACTCGGACACAGGACAGCCAGAATCCGTAATATTCGTCGACTATCAGCTGAGCCACTTGACGTCTCCAGCTGTCGACCTACGGAAATTTATATACACGAGTCCCACAGAAGATGTACGCATGCGTCATGAGAACACCTTGCTGCAGGTGAGAGCTCAGAAAGCATGTTCAAACACGGCATTCGTTGCCAGAATTCTAAATTAGATTGTATGGATATATTGTATGTATAGATCCAAATTCATAATTAGAATGATCAAGTCAAGGAGGATGGGGTGGGAAGGGCATGTAGCACGAATGTGGAGAAGAGTAATGCATATAGGATATTGGTGGGAAAGCCAGGAGGAAAGAGACCACAGGGAAGACCAAGGCGTAGGTGGGTAGACAATATTAAAATGGATCTTAGAGAGATAGGATAGGATGGTATGGACTGGATTGATCTGGCTCAGGATAGGGACTAGTGGAGGGCTCTTGTGAGCACTGTAATGAACCTTCGGGTTCCATAAAATTCTGGGATGTTCTTGAGTAGCTGCATAATTGGCGGCTCCTCAAGAAGGACTCAGCTCCATTAGTAAGTAAGTATTGATGATGTAGAGATCTGCGTCACTGTGTGTTGATGACGCCCTCTCAAAGCACCACACTACAGCCTACTGCATGGTGTTTGCAGGAGTACCACACCGCGCTTTGTGAAGCTCTGGGAGCCTTGGGGTATTCCCAGAAGCTGATAACTCTGGAGGAACTACGGGCAGACTACGACAGCAGAGCGATCATGGGACTCATATACGTATCTACAGCGCTGCCTATCATAATGACGGACTCACACCCGGGTTGGAGCATAGAAGTCTCGCTGCAGGATGACGCTCCTCCTTGTCTTACCTTCTCAGAGACGTACAAGACTGCTTTGAAAAGGATGTTGCCCATATTTGAGGAGCAGGGTGTGTTTCGGTAGATATAACAGGGCATTCTCATGCTCGGGACGACTTGTGGCTTTGTTTAAAACATTTCTGAAATTTCGTCATAACTTCATTTGCCAATCCGGTCTCGAATCGGACGTTCCCACAGAATTGACCATGAAATGTGTTATCGTCTGGGACGTAATCTGCAACGTAGTCCTGGCAGTTGGTTTATTGTGCGACACGGAAGATGGAGGCAGTACCTTCCTCCGAAACGTCAATGAATTTGTACGGGACTACATAGCGTCACATAACAGAAGACAGTGCTCTTATATTATTATTATTATTATTTTATTCAAACTGCAGATGGGTTTTCGCCCGGTGGCAGTGGTACTACAATAAGACACAACACATAAATACACATATCACACAAAATAACACACCACACTCAAACAAAACACAGCACACAAAACTAGCACACACTAGAACGCAGTAAATACAATGAAAATACAATTACAACTACAATTATATAAATTAATATTAATAAAATAATAAGTATACTATACACTAAACAGTAATAGTAGTGGAATGTGTTGTGTCATGTTCTGATGTGCCCACATTTCACCATGACTTTCCCTTCATCCCACTTCACTTCACTTCATATCACTTCAGTTCGCTTCACTTCACTTCAATTCACTACACATCACTTCAGTTCGCTTCACTTCACATAACTTCACTTCACTTCATATCACTTCACTTCACATCACTTCAGTTCGCTTCACTTCACTTCACATCACTTCAGTTCGCTTCACTTCACATCACTTCACTTCACATCACTTCAGTTCGCTTCACTTCACATCACTTCACTTCACATCACTTCAGTTCGCTTCACTTCACATCACTTCACTTCACATCACTTCACTTCGCTTCACTTCACTTCACATCACTTTCACTTTCATTTCACTGTGTTTTCGGATGATTTCTCCTGTATCTTCACTTCGCCTTATTTATCGCTTTCCTAACCCTTTTGCTGCAATTACTTGATTTACAGGAGAGAGGCAGTTGGTTCCGGAGCTACATGCTCCTATTTACAAAGGAATGTGGCATGTGTATTGAACGAGAACTCCGATATTGTGACTCATGCTCATGTCCTACTTTGCAAATGAATTCTAGCAATTTTCTAATGATGACGTAATACTCTACGTCACTGCCTGATAATGACGCAGCCTCAGATTTGTTTCGGACATAGTATAGAGTACATACGCAGCACTTTTAGGTCCTACAAGTTGTTTTTTTGGGGGGGGGGATATTAAAATATAGTCACGCTCCGAGGTATAGTCATGTAGTTTGATGACTTAACTTTTATTAAATATATGTAATTCAGTCAATTATAATACAGTTTATTCAAGGGATCCACGATACCTCAGTCGGTATAGCGATTGGCTACAGGGTAAACGACAAGACGAATGGGAGTTCGAGTCCCGGTAGGGTCAAGAGTTTTCTCTTCTCCACGTCGTCCAGACCGGCTCTGGGGTCCACCCAATGGGTGGACCTGTACAATAGGTACCGGAGGCGCTTTTCCTTGGGGTAAAGCGGCGGGAGCTTGAAGCTGACCACTCACCTCCAGCTAGCGCAGAGGTCAAATAAAAGTGGACCTATACATCCACTCCCCCATACGCTTTCATGGCGTAGTGCTTAATTAGTTAAGCACAGGGACAACTTTACCTTATGATTCATTGATGAATCAGAAAGCGGACAGTTCCCTATTGTGGTTTCCCAGACGTCCTGGGTTTGAATCTTCATCGATGATCCGTTTGTCTTGACTGAAATTTAATGCAAAGGTAAAGTTGTTCCTGTGCTTAACTAATTAAGCACTATGCCACGAAGGAGTATGGGGGAGTGGATGTATAGATCCACGCATTCTTTGCCTCGGCACTAGTCGAAGATGAGTGGTCAGCTTCACGCCCTGGCCGCTTTACCTCCGGTGCCCACTGCATATTAGGCTGGGTGGGCCTAAGAGCGAGGCTGGACGCTGTGATCTGGATGCAGGTTCCTTGCCTTTACCGGGAATGAAAACCCAACGGTTCATCGGCTACTATACCGACTGAGCTATCCCGGCTACTCATAGTGATTCTAACTGATGATAATCACACTACTGCTGTTGATAACTTTAATAGTAACTGATGATATTGCTGATGTTTCTGTGTGTTATTCTACGGCGGTGTCGGTACCTACATCATACACGGCCAAGTGGCACACCAGGAAATTAATTATGAATCTGAAAGGATTTAAAAGGAAACGGTTGCTGCCTAATCGTGGTACTCTCCTTGAATTTAGTTGGAGGTCCTCAGAAAAAGCATGAATAACCTCAAAGAGGATATTCGGCATCCCCCCCCCGTATTCGAACTCTGTATCTCTCGAATACAATTCAAGAGCATAACTGCCAGGCCGCCAACTCGTACAATGGGAGGAAGCTGAGAGCAGAAGTCAGTAAGAACATCTATTTGAATTCATTTCATAATAAAATCTTTAAAGAGTGTCAAAGTCAAAGTCAAAGTCACATTGCGACTGACGGTCAGTCAGTCAGTAAGTCTTGGTGTCGAGCCCCATCTGGGGTTCATGACCAGATATTAATTTTACCGTTTGACAGTTACGGTTTTGTTTTCGTGGGGCGCCCTCACTGACGAGAGGACGGGTCTGTCTTGTGCATATGCTGCTGGCCATTGCCAGAGCGATCTTTCTCGGGTCGGAGTCCCTTGGGACTCGCGACCATATTTTACTGTCTCAGATATGAGGCTTCCCTTTTCGTCGCCTCCTACGACTCGCAGGGTCACGGTCGCATATAGACACATGTCTATATGCGACAGATCGCAAAGAGGGTTTTATTGTTAGAAAACTCCAGCGCGGTCTGAGCTCATTGGAGACCTGGTGTGAGCGCTGGAATATAAAAATTAATGAAGATAAGACTCGGGGGGCCTACTTCTCCCGTGGTCGTCGACCGCCTGAGTCTTGTCTTACTCTAAATGGAAGAAATATTCCTTTTGTACATAGCGCAAAATATCTAGGTGTAATCTTCGATAAGAGAGTGACTTGGAGATTACACATAGAAATGATCGAAGCCAAGGCCTTCAGAACATTCATGTATTTATTTTAAATAATATATACAAATAGTCTGTACCTCACAGAAAACATATTACGTCTCCATAGCAACGCCCAGCCGGTTAATGCTGTTTAAGGAAATAATCGCTGTTTACCGTGAGAACCATATGGAACACACAAATACACTGTGTGGGAAGAATGCAGAGTTTTAATTTGTTAAAGCAAGTGGTACATATAGCAACCACTGGGATTTTTAGGGTTTAAGACCTTCAATGATTTGCTCTTTTCCATTTACGAGGAGTCTGGGCAATCCCATACAAACGGCGAGACGATAAAAGCAGTTGGACACAACCCCGCAATAACAAAACGGGACTTCCCCAGGTAGTGAGGCCTCCACTGTGTTTCCTTATAATTCAGAGTGATGACATGGGGTGGTCTCATGCTTCCCCCTAGCGGCATGTGTGACAACTACACACAATGCTTAACCATAATCAAACCAAAACATTAGATTCGATTCACTGTGAACTTATTCAGAAATATAGGAACATTTCAAAACAGGGGCCTTCATGAATTATTCAAACAGACCGTCACCGTACATACCTGCAACCCTCTTGCATCTTCCTGACTTCACGTTTGAATAGCAGAACTGAATAATGCGTTACAACTTAATGTAAAAAGTAAGTAGGGAAAGTCACCAGTAAGGTTCGGAAGAACACAAATACTAGAAAAGCAATTGGACTGTATACGAAGCCCGGGCTACAATTGAGGCAGGACGTGCCTCAAAGGTGCCTCAGTGCCGGTGGGCTGCATAGTATTTCTTATAAACTTTAATGTATCAAATAAATTCGGCGATTATTAAATATTCTGTTCATGTTTTTTGTTTTCTTGTATTTTGTTGGGTTTATTTAACGACGCTGGATCGCCTCTGTGGTCTAGTGGTCAGAGTTCCTGTCTATGGATCCAGAGGTCTCGGGTTCGATTCCCTGTGCTACCAGATTTTCTGAGAAGTAGTGGGTCTGGAACAGGGTCCACTCAGGCTCGTGAGGATAACTGAGGAGCTATTTCAATGAAATAACGGCTCCGGTCTAGAAAACTGAGACTAACGTCAGAGGGGATCCGTTGCGCTGATCACGCGACACCCTCTATCCGCTAAAGTTGGCACTAACTTCGCCGACAAGCGGCAATCGCTCGGTCGGTATAGTTCGCTTGTGGACTACAGGCCACGGAGTTTAAGTTTTAATTTGACGAGGCTCTCGGTAGCTAGACTATATAGCGTCGAATGGGAAGATGATGGTTATAGGATGAATTGGAAAGGATTTGGAAGGAGACAGTTGTGGCCTAGTTGACGTACTATTCCGTCATTTGACTGGATGGACTCAGGAAGACTACTGGAAAACGTTAAGTCGTGATGACGAGTTTTCCAGGCCACGATTAGAACATTCAGATTTGCTTCAATAATGAAGAAAATACCAAATGTGTAAAGGTAGGGCAAGGTAAAGTTGTCCCTATAAGCACTACGCCATGAAGGCGTACAGGGGAGTGGATGTATAGCTCCGTATTTTCTTGACCTCTGCAATAGCTGGAGGTGAGTGATCAGTTCAGGCCACGGCCGCTTTATCCCCGGGGAAAGAACCCTCGGTACTCATTGGACAGGAGTTTGGGTGGACCCCAGAGCCGGTTTGGACGATGTGGCAAAGAGAAAATTCTTGAACCCACCGGGACTCGAACTCCGACCCTTTGATCATCTAGCCCGTAACCAGTCGCTATACCGACTAGCTAATGAGAGCAATTAAAAGCATTTTTATTAAATGTTTTATAGCAATCCTCGATTTAATAGACAAAATTCTTCGGCACTTCCCGTTAAAATAAAATGGACTCAACATTACGTAAGAAATTAAACCAAATTTTGTTCTTCAGAGTGATTATTACAGAGGAACAAAGCGTAGTGACGTGAGCCCGACCTATCAGTGGCGTAGCAGTCTGAGGGCGGTTGGTGCCTGTGTCCTCACCCGCATTCTTCTGTCTGCAAGTCAACAATGGGCGTGTTGCAGCCCTCTCGTTATGTGAAAATGGGGAGTCCACCCCTCGAAACTAACAACACACAGCTTGGATTAAGCGATCACTATCCCCCACCCCCTTTAGGCAACATTCTCCTTTTTAAAAAATACTCCCTTCTTTTGACGTTCTGCAGTACAACACAATGAAATAAACACAGAAACCCTGGGGTATCTACTGCAGAAACCCCAGCATGCAGAATGAAGTTGATCTGCTGCAGTGCAAAATCTCTTTTTCTCTTAGATTTTGAATGCGTCACTGGTCTTCATACTCATTTATGGTAGACATAAAGAGATATTTCCGAACATAGTAACATTACATAGAGTCAGAATTTTTCTTTTCTTTTGCATTTCGTTAGAGTTTCACAGTATTCCCCGAAAAGGTAGTGCCGCGGAATTTTCTACCCTGAATATGAAGGCGACACATTCCTCCGAAACGTCGGTTTACACAATATCTACACGGCGCCACATCCCAGAAGACTGCTTTCTTCATAGTCACAGTCATGAAAACCTCAAATTGTATATAGAAAATTCTCGGTTTGAATCTCTTGTCGGTAACACTGATTATTATGACTGATGCTTTTCGTGGCTCTCCTCAGTTCCTCCAGGCAAGTGCCTGGATAGTAAGGCTACGGCCGGCTCCCTTGAAATTCTTTCCAGTTTATATCTATCCTATTTTCCTCATTTTGAACAAAAGAAGACCAGGCGTATAGCATCACCTTACTGTCTGTTTGTCCCTCTAAGCTTGAAAGCCAGAACAGATGACCGTTACTAGGAAACGGCTCGATGAACAGTTTCCGGCAGCAACGAATACACGCGCAACAATAGAAGAACTGTTGGAAGTGGTGTTTTCTATGCGATTCATGTCGTAGCAATCAATTTAGTGAGCTCTACTGGGAAGTAGGCGATTAGTTAAATTTCAGGCTTCAGACGGATACGCGTGCAGGTCTGGACGATGCTTCCCCGTCACAGACTACAGCACTCAGTGAGTTACACTTCGTTACAGCTTTGTCACATGCATACGTCGTTAAACAACCCATGAGAGCGCTCCCGTGGCGCGTTGGTGCGTCGCCCACTCTGCAGGCGGTCCGAGCAACTAAACACACGACAATGAGTGCGAGCGCATGCGTATTGCAATCAGAGAGCAGATTTGTGTGTGAATATCCATTAAACAGCGGGGCGCTACTTGTAATGAATAAAAAACAGGGATTGTGGCGCGGGCGGGACACAAACAAACACGACATTTCGTACACACACCGAACTTGTCCCACTTATCCGCTAAATCGAGCTGAAGGTTACGATAGAAACAAAGTGTGGATCTGCACAATTCGAAATCTACAGGGAATATATTTGGGGACAACAAATATAATAAAAAATTTAACAATAAGATCTGGGAAGAAGCGTCGATACCACGGCCGACGCTAGGATTCACTCCGCGGCATGGGGGGGGGGGTTATCACAGCTGGGATTATGAAGGGTATTATTTTCTGTGTTGCAAAACCGCGTAGATCGGTAAAGTACACCGATGTTTCGGAAGAACGAAGTGCCTACAACTTCAGAGTAGAAAATAAAGAAAATACCAGCAAAAAGCAAGTGGCAAATAGAAATTGCTTCGAACTTTGAGGATGGCGTCGATACGTTCTTCCGAAACATACGTGGGTTTCTACCAAACTGCACGGCGTTACAACCCATAAGATCATAATTTTGATGTATTATTTGTAAACGTTTTGTATGTTTTATTCCTTTTAGGAGTGTTGATTGTTCCTCAAAAAACCCAATTGCGGCTGACAGCTTCCTCTTTTACACCCCCCACCCCAACCCCACCGGCTACCATAATTGGTCCACATTTTAACTTAATATTCCTCACTCTATCTGTTGAGGCTAGAAACAGCCACGCGTTTGAAATCACGATATTGTGGCGTATAGACCCGTTGCTAAGTGATGACTCTGAAAACAACGACCGTTTCTGGACAACGGCTCGGTAAACACGTTCCAGTGGGAACGAATATGCAAGCAACAATAGAGTTACTTTAGGAAACAATGTGCTTTCTATGTGATCCGTGCCGAGATATTATAAGCATGGAACAACGTCAGTTGTTAAAAACACTCGTGTGGAAACGGGGTCGAATACCTCCACCGTGACCCTGCGAGTCGCAGGAGGCGACGAAAAGGGAATTCTCAAATCTGAGACAGTAAAATATGGTCGCGAGTCCCAAGAGACTCGGACCCGAGGAAGAGAGCAGCATATACAAATGACAGGCCCGTCCTCTAATCAGAGAGGGCGCCCCACAAAAAACGAGACCGTAACTGTCAAACAGCAGTAAATATCTGGTCATGAGCCCCGACTTACTGACTGACTGACCGTCAGTGGCAATGTGACATTGACACTGAGTTATTAAAAAAGGTAAAATTATCCCTGTAACAGGCAGTGAAGGCCCATAGAGTTGTGAGACGTCGAGGCTCCCACATTTTCTAGACAATCGGCTGACAGATGGCGGTGAGGTTGTCAGCGGTAGCGTAGTTGGTTGAGGTACTATGCTGCAAGCCGGAAGGTCGCGGGGTTCGAGTCCCGAAGAGGTGGATTTTTTCAATTGAACTATTCCTTGCAACCACACTGTGGCCCTGGGGNGACTTACTGACTGACTGACCGTCAGTGGCAATGTGACATTGACACTGAGTTATTAAAAAAGGTAAAATTATCCGTGTAACAGGCAGTGAAGGCCCATAGAGTTGTGAGACGTCGAGGCTCCCACATTTTCTAGACAATCGGCTGACAGATGGCGGTGAGGTTGTCAGCGGTAGCGTAGTTGGTTGAGGTACTATGCTACAAGCCGGAAGGTCACGGGGGGCGAGTCCCGAAGAGGTGGATTTTTTTCAATTGAACTATTCCTTGCAACCACACTGTGGCCCTGGGGTCGACTAAGCCTCTCACCGACATGAGTACCAGGAATCTTCCTGGGGTGGTAAAGGGCGGCCGGTGCGTAAGGCTGACAACTTAACCGTCATCTGTGAGCCGATTGTCTAGAGAATGTGGGAGCCTCGACGTCTCACAACCCTATGGGCCTCCATGACCTGTTACAGGAATAGCTTTATCTTTTATGACTGTAAGACGTAATCTAACGAAAGATGAAATAAGTTACTTGTAGGGAAACTCGTACAGTCTTTTCGCTTGGACTGTTAGAATTAATCTCAAGCAGACAATTCCTAGTAATATGCCAAGGGATTAATATGGTTTCCCATTGATGGGAACAGCAAGTATTTTGCTTCAAGTGTCAAAAGGTGACAGCAGAAGGTAACAAATTCCAAACGTGTTCGGTGTAGAAAACAGCTGTGTTTTTGAACGAGAAATCTCGTCCGTAACGTCTAAAGAACTGAAAACAGCAGAAATAGCTCTGCTTTTCATTGCGAATTCTGCAAATTTTGTCATAACGAAGTGCCGAATGACACGAAGTTGAGGTTTTAATCGCGTGATGCCGCCACTGTGCCGAGCTTGGAGAGTGCTTCACGCTGCTACAGACAACAAACAACGAGGAACGCTAAAGGCACGGCGTAATTTGTGGCATTTCCAGACCCAGACGAAGAAGAGAGACTCGAGCAAGGAAAACTTAAAGTGAAGCTCTGCAGCCACGGGCGTTGAGGCGTCCCGACGCAGTTAACATTGCGGACAGGAAGATTATGCTACAGGCCCCTGGACCTGCTAATTCCATGGAGCACGGATATTCTGTTAACCCGTCCACGTTCTTGTCAGAGCTCTCTCTCTCTCTAATAAAAAAGATGTGCGAATTATTTCGCAGATTTCAAACTCTAGTCGAGTCAACGAAAGAATGCACACAGTCTCCCTTGGTGAACCAGCAACTTCTTTGACTTGTATTCGAGAGGCATTGGGTTCTTATCTCGGCCCAGATACCTAATGTACTGACTAAGAATTTACATAATTTTCCTCAGTCCCTGTAGGCAAGGGGGCACGCGGTAGCGTAGCTGGTTGGAGCACTATGCTACAAGCCGGAAAGTCGCGGGATCGAATCCCGATAAGGTGTTTTTTTCTTCAGTTTACCTAATCCTTCCAGCCGCACTATGACCCTGGGGTCGACTCAGCCTCTAACAGAAATGAGTACCAGGAATATTCTTGTGGGTAAAGGGCGGCCGGCGCGTAAGGCTGACCTCACCGCCATCTGTGAGCCGATTGTCTAGAAAATGTGGGAACCTCGACGTTTCACAACCCTATGGCCCTCCATGGCCTGTTACAGGGGTAGCTTTATCTTACCCTGCAGGCAAATTCTGAAATGAGTACCGCCATTTGGCAACGACCGTTTCCTTTAAAAATTCATTAATCATCCTACATTCGACGCTACATAGTCTACACACTGATAACATCATGTGCCAAAAATCATATCAGAATATACTAGAGTCAACGAAAGAATGGATACAGAATTTCCGCCTATCCGTTTCTTAGCAACTGCTTCTCTCATCGTGCTGTCCCGATTTCCACCATCTACATTCCTTCAAATACAGCATTCAGCGGTGGGAGCCAGTGTTCATGCTTTCCTTGACTCTACTGTATGTTCCTAAATATTACCATGAGCCAAGATATACCACATCTGGCATTTCAGGCTCTTACTGAGGTAACTATGAGGAAGATATATATTCGTATAACCTGGTAGAATTTTATTGACGTTTCGGAGGAACATTCTGCCTCCAACTTCAGGATCAAAGAGTAAATTCTCCATTAGATGTTTGTTTTTGCTGAATGTTCAAGAGATTTAGAGTTGAGCTTTTAAATTTTTTTTAAACCATCTAAATCTAAATCATCCATCTAAATGAAGGCATTATGTTCTTCAACCTTAAGCATATTCTCCCTGACTGAGACTGTTTTCAAGTTGACTTATACCGGAGTTTACATCGAAACATTACACAAACATTCGATCCTGTCACTGGAAACAGTAGCACTGCGGTGTTCTTTAATTGATTCAATCAAAGCAAAAACACGTTTTCTTGTATTGCAGCGGGACCGTCGGTCCGTCTGTCTGTTATAACGAGCGAACAGACAAACAAGTCCCCTCACCCCATTACGAGTCGGCAAGACAGCCACCTGTTACATCTGCTGACAAGATAGGCCGTGGTGTAAATTCGCCGCGGGCAAAATGCGGCAGTATCGAGACAGTAAAGAATTTCGAGATATTGCACTCGTAGAGAAGAGTCGTGCTTTAGGGCACTGTTCCCATTTTTAAACGTGAACTCGGTAAACTTATCGGAGTTCGACATCCAGCAATTCTTGAATATATTGTGACATGACGCCTGAAAGCCGGAATAGTGGAACGGAGAGGTAAACATATGCCCGCGGCAACGAATCGTCATGCAACGAAAGAGGAACTGTTGGAAGCGGTGTTTCCTATAAGGTCCGTGCTGAGGATATACAACGACCAACCGGAAAATTTCGGAAGGCGGAGTGGGCTGTTAGCAGTCTTGAGTTGCACTGTTAACAGCCGTTACTCAACAACGACTACTGAAAAAAAAAGACATAAGACTTTATGCGTGCTATTGTTATAGTGTCCTATAGAGAGCCTACATTAGTATGACTATTACAATGGTTTGTAGTTACGAGTTATAATCTTTAAAAAAATCCAATTATCAAGACAAACACAGGGACGACTTTACATTTACCTTACACTGCGTTTCATTCCAGTGAACAGTAACCGAGTAAACTGGTTCATACGGCAGTCCCTCCACGCCATGATCGCTTCCTTCCACATCCTTCCCAATTCATTATTCACTGTGACCCCATCATATGACTACATATAGTCCTAATTCATCACAGAGCCGTTACATAAAATACAAACAAACAGTGATATTCACAGCCCACTTCTGTTCTCTAAGCTTATTTAACCACGTAAAGGTGCTACATGGGGCACGAGGCAGCGTAGTTGGTTGAGGCACTATGCTGCAAGCTGGAAGGCCGCAGGTTCGATTCCCGATGAAGTGGATTTTTTTTTTCAATTGACCTAATCCTTCCAGCCGCACTAGGGCCTTGGGGTCGACGAAGCCTCTAACAGAAATGAGTACCAGGAATCTTCCTGGGGGTAAAAGGCGGCCGATGAGTAAGGCTGACAACTTCACCGCCATCTGTGAGCCGATTGTCTAGGAAATGTGGGAGCCTCGACATCTCACAACCCTATGGGCCTCCACGGCTTGTTACAGGGATGCCTTTACTTACTTACTTTTGAAGCTGCTATATGAGTATATACGCGACCGAAAAGAATCGAGAGGTCGATTTGAAAATATCGAGAAAGATCGTACCTACTGCATGCTCGTTAAGAGATACCGGTGTGGAGAGTGCGACAGAGAGAGGGAGAGGAATTACAGCCTAGGGCCAAAATAGATGCAATAAGGGACAAACTGTCGAGTTCCTGTAGCCCCACAAAAAAGTGTCAGAAACTGGAAGGCTGCTCGTAATGACGCGTGTTTAAACGCTTAGGGGGAAATTTCTGTGTATGGAGCGGGGGGAGGAAGTACGCATTTTTACAGTGGATTTGACCAGAAACTTCTATCCCGTCAACACAAGGCTCCGGAAATACATGCTTTTCGCAAAAATTGTTCTTCTCTTGTTTTTTCCCCCCTTTAATTTGTTTATCTCATTCCCCCCCGCCGGAGAGAAATTCAACACAAACAACGAACTCATGCAGAGATCCGTGTTCCGGAAGTGCCCGGCGAGAATCTAGACGGGAAAACATTTATCCTGACCGAGATTTTCGCGATTTCCTCAGTCGCTCCACGATAAATGCCAGGGGTGTACATAGAAGCAGGTCATCATCATCTCTTTCGAAATCATTTACTGGTCGACATGAATAATCACGTTCTAATTTCATTCAACACTAATCACGAAACGGTGTTGTTAAATGAGGATTCAATCAATAAATACACTGTATGCTTGTTACTCAACAGGAGCCGGGATAGCTCAGTAGGTATAGCGAGTGGCTACGGGCTGGACGACAGATGGGTCAGAGTTCGAGTCCCGGTAGGGGATTTCTCTCTTCTTCACGACGTCTGCGGCCCCAGCCAGGCGACTATACAAAGGGTACCAGAGATCCTTTCCCCGGAGATAAAGCGGCCGGGCCGTGAAGCCGACCACTAATCTCCATCTAGAACCGAAGTCAAGAATGGTGGCGCTATACCTCCACTGTCCCATACGTCTTCATGGTATAATCTTTAATTAATTAAAGCCCAAGAGTCAATTCATCTTTACATTTATGGATCTACGCTTATATCTTCCAAGGGATCTCAGTTCGGGTTTAACTTCTGCGTGATACAAGTTGGGACGGGTTCCCTCCATAAGTGGGCAACCGGCCGAACCAATCACACGGAACCTCTCTGGTTTCAGGGCTCGTAAATCCCCGGAAAAGTCTGCATTCAGCCCATTAGTCGACAAACATTGGTCTTTCGACATGACGCAAAAAAAAAATCTGCGAGTCGCCCGCCGCTGTGTCAGCAGCATCAACGTCATCACTTGTAATGACGTCAGGCGCCTAATTGACAAGTTCGCCACCGCAGCGCTACCGTTACTTCATATTGACACTTTATTTGAGAGTGGCAGTAGAGACCATTATACAAATTGGATGTAAAAATAAGATCGACGCCTTCCAGCGACGCCAGGCGACTGACGTTGTGTAATAATAATAAAAAAGAAGTTGATAGACACCGATAGGGTGGTAAACCCAATTTAAAAAGGTTCAACACTTCCCATCCTCAGACAGAGAGAGAAAAAGTTTGTGTGGGTAGCAAAATCAATGAAGTTAAGATTGACTGGGTATGTAGCCAGAATACGAGCACCAAGAAACTTTATAAATTTTGGCAATGAAAATCCTTGGAAAACAGCGAATTGGAAGACCAAAAAATAAAGATAAGCGGGGGCAGTGGTCGGAGTTCTACTCGCTGATTTTTTCTAGTTGGTTAATGATTTGACTTACACTTCGACCCTGAAAGAGGAAGAAATTTGTTCCTCCGAGACTTCGGTGAACTTATACAGAACTTCATGGCGCCATAGCTCTATCTGTTTTAATATTATCCTCCCAAACGATTTATTCCCTTAAGACTTTATGAACACACCACATTCAGTGACGTCAAACAAGTCCTCGGAAGCGAAATCCATCCCCTTCAACTGTTTCACTAACGAGCGGCGTCAGCTGAGACGCCTGGACGTCATTACGGACGGGGCACGTGTGTACGTCAGAACGCAGAGCAGTCTCGTAACAAGCAGTTTAGAGAAACATGCGTTCAAAGGTTAAAGCAGACGCAGAACTACACTGTGAAGGCATTAAACGAATCAAAAGCAGTACTTACAATCAAGGGAGAGACTAGCCATGAGGACCTAGGTCCTCATTTCCTCCCTCCAATGCTTATTATTATTATTATTATTATTATTATTATTAAAAGGTTGGAATCAATTAATATATTTGTATATTAATCCATTAA
>NW_019745096.1:268802-286831 GCF_002891405.2 Cryptotermes secundus
CCTCAATCATTTTTTAAATATAGTATAATTGTTAGTATTATTATTTGCATGTACAATAGACAAAAACTAAACTGAATTATTATTATTATCCTCTCTGAAAATCTATACTTTTCATTTCTCAATTAAATATTTATACGTTCTATTTCTCAGTTCTCAATAACACTCAGATTTATGTTAATGAAATTATTATTATTGTTGTTTGTTTGTTTACTTGTCTGCATTATTGTGTTTTCTTCCAGTGCTTGCCTGTAATTGGCCTTGCGGCTGTTGACCCGGCACGTAAATAATAAAGAACTGAATTGAAGAATTGAACTGAATTAGCCGACCGCCTCTGTGGTCTAGTGGTCAGAGTTCATGGCCACAGATCCAGGGGTCCGGGTTCGATTCCCGGCACTACCACATTTTCTGAGAAGTAGTGGGTCTGGAACGGGGTCCACTCAGACTCGTGAGGATAATTGAGGAGCTATTTCAAGGAGATAGCGGCTCCGGTCTAGAAAATCGAAATTAACATCTGTAGGGATTCGTTGCGCTGACCACGCGACACCCTCTATCCGCTAAAGTTGGCACTAACTTCGCCGACAAGCGGCGGTCGTTCGGTCGGTATAGTTCGCTTGCGGACTACAGGCCAGGGAGTTTGTTATTATTCTCCATCATCATCATCTGCTTATCTTCCATTCGTATCAGGCCCCCTGGGCAGTTTTCCCATCAAAATTAATCTAGAACTATGGATCTTATAGACAGTCGGCAGGACTCCCTGTTCGAGGGATCAGCCCCTCGCAAGGCCTCTACCTACATAGAGGATAGCACAAACACAGAATAAACGCGGACAGACATCCATGCCTCGAGTGGGATTCGAACCGACGATCCCAGTTTTCCAGCGAAGACAGTTCATGCCTTAGACCAGTGGCCACTGTGATCGGTCCTCCAGAACTAAGAAGCAGCAAGATTGTAACATAAACTTTATGGCAATTTCAACACGCAGACTAGCTGCATTAGCCATCTCGATTCAATAGCGTTTCGCTGTGGCAACGTTCGGCGATGATTTGTTCTTCTAATTGAGAATCGTTTCTTGACTTTTCACGACTTTACAACTTGACACCTGCGCCCTGTCCAGCAACTCTGTACACCACTGCTAAGGCTCGGTCGTCAGAGCCTCGTTTCTGATAACTGGTTACATCACATTACATCTGTGAAATACACATCCCACAATTCACATGTACACTTGCTCTTACAAGCAGATGTTTCATAGGAAGTCTCCAACAATTATGCGCTGCCATGGGAACGTCTTTACTGAGCCGTTGCCTAGTAACGACAGGATACACAGACCCACAGACTCTCCTTTGATACGGCATGGACAGCAGAGGAAAAAAACGCGTCAAATAATTCGTCTATTGCTACGTGTAATCTTTGTCGTCGGAACATGTTTACCGAGCCGTTGCCTAGGAACGATGGGTGTGCTACACGTACAGACACACAGACCGATAGGACGGATTTATGAGGTACGCCGTTGAGATGGGCTTAGGTGCCATGATATACATACATTCAAATTTTAATAAAGATTGTTTCAGGCATTCAAAAGTTGATGGGGGGGGAGAGACAAACAGGCAGAAGGGTGATCCCACAAGCCCACTTTAACTTCTTCAAAATAAGGAAAGTAGGGTAAAAAATATTCCCTTTATAGAGAAAAATGAATTTTTCTATTACATGAATGGTTTTGGATTAAGTCAATTTTTTGCCCCCAAAAGAAAGGCACGGGAACACATTATAACAATGAGCATATATTTTCATAGTCACCATGGTAACGAAACATACTCCGAAGGTCACAAAAACGACAAATATTTGAATCCAAAAACCTATAAAGATTAATTGAAGCAACCGCCAGAGGCAAGAAACACTGTTCCTCAAATTTGAGAATAGGTTTTCTTGCATGTGCATGCTTGTTAATTATATTTAATAACGTAATTTTATTTTAACGTATGAAAATATTAAACGTCTACACACGTAAGTAGCGTTCTCTCTGGCTGACTGCTGACTTTCTCACAAAATCACGTGGTCTCGCTGTGCTACCCCAGGGATCACGAACTGAAACGTCAACAATCGGCCATATTAAAATAAAAGATTAAACCTTCCCAGCAACGGAAACTAAAAACAACGACGATTCAAACAAACCGCAATCACTGAAGCTGCAGTAACGCCTCTTTGTGAAGCAAACGAACTAAATCAAGCTGAAAAACTCGGTGACTCAATGAAAAATACAAACTGGAAGGAAGGATGGAACAAGATGTCTACGGCAAACGGAGCTACATATCATTTTAACTAGGACTCAGCCGGTATAGCGAAGGACTGGGCGGCTGGGGTTCGATTCCCGGCAGGAGCAAGATATTTTCATTCTCTCCATAGCTTCCAGACCGGCTCTGGAGTCCACCCAGCCTAGAATCCAATAAATACCGGGGGCACTTTCCCGGGGTTAAAGCGGCAGGTGTGTAAAACTCACCATTCGCCTCAATCTAGTACCGAAGTCAAGAATGGTGGAGCAATATCTCCACGCCCCCACACGCCTCCAAGGCGCAGTGCTTAATTAATTCAGCACAGGGACGATTTAACCTTCTTAGGTACCACACTGTGGGACGGTTGTCATAAAGTGTTTTTCCTTTCACTTTGTTCATTATTAACCACGGGTCAATCGAAGAATACAACATATAACCTTAATCAGATGCGCAGATGATTAGAATGACCAAGTCAACAAAGATGAGATTGGCAGGACATGTAACACAAATGGGAGGGAACAGGAACGCAGACAGGGTTTGGGTGGGACATCCAGAAGGAAGGAGAACTCTAGGAAGACGTAGAAGCGAGAGGATATATTAAAATAGACCTCAGAGGAACAGAATGGGCTGATTGGGCTGAATTCATCTGTCTCAGGGTAGGGACCAGTGGAGGGCTCTTGTGAACACGGAAATAAATATTCGGGTCCCATAGAATGTTGGTAAATTCTTGAGTGGCTTTAGCAACTGGCTGCTTTTCAAGGAGGGCTGGGCTCTATGGAGTCAGTTTGTTACTTCGTTAGTTAAGAAAAATATCGAAAGAAGATCCAAATCCATATTTCAAGTCCTAATCACGTAGATGGACTACAATTCATATCACACGTGGATCGACCTAGGATCTATAGAAATTGAGAAATACGAATTAGGGATTACTGGGGACTCCCCTTCATGTATTCACAATCCAATAATAAGGTACAATATTAAAATATGAAAAATACAAAAATACAGTTTTCAAGAAGCACGAGCCGGGATAGCTCAGTCGGTATAGCGACTGGCTGGATGACCGAGGAGTCGGAGTTCGAGTCCCGGTAGGGTCAAGAATTCTCTTCTCCACGTCGTCCAGATCGACTCTGGGGTCCACCCAGCCTCCTATCCAATAGGTACCGGGGGCTCTTTCCCCGGGGGTAAAGCGGCAGGGCCGTGAAGCTGACCGCTCACCTTCAACAATTTTCCCAAATCAAGAGAATGTGGATCTATACATCCACTCCCCCACACGCCTTCATGGCGTAGTGCTTAGTTGGCTAAGCACAGGGACAGCTTTACCTTTACCATCCAAAGAAGCATTTTTCGTGACAATTACGACAGGCAACGATAGAGATACAATTTTTGGCAGATCCGTCTAACAGCAGAGCTGCAACCAGCGAGTACACACGCAGCACCATTACGATTTTAGGGTATAGACAGACAACGGACCAAAATAAAATTCGCTCAACTGCTTCATGTGTAGCCTCCCGTACCACATTTAATCGATTTCCGCTAACAGATTTGAGATACAGACAGACGGATATGACCTCTCTCCGTGATTCCGCTAACGTTACCCCCCGCCAGACCTCCATACACAAACCGGGGAGCGGTACTTAAGCACATTTCCGTTTGATTACTCTGTAATAGCTAGGGGCTGGTCAGGGGGAGGGATATTGTTCCAATCAAACCACCCAATTCTCTCGCCAGAAAACTCAGTTCAGTGAATCACTTGTGACCATCTGCCCCAGCCAACATCTCAAGCTAAGTCTGTCTGAAATGCTACGAAAAACAAGAAAATTTCAATAAGAACTCTACACGAGACCGCCAAGGCCACGAGATGCTAATGCGAGGGCTTCATCGCGTCACACATCTGTGTACGTCGGGCCGTTGCTCTGATCGCTGACGTCACAGGTCATGGGAAATTCGCGGCAGAACGAAATGCTGAAGCAGGTTTACTCCAAATTCCTTATAGTTCAAATTACTCCACGCCATGAGATCTGTGATCACGCAGCACAGTATCACATCCTCTGGCTTTCAGCTGGGGGCTTCATCTCTGACCCGGAACTGGGCTGCTTACAGAGTGAGGGAGTGGCGTTTGGAAACTGCGTCGAAAAGGATTGGATGAATGAAAGGCAGAGACAAAAAGAAGAATATATTGTTAGTCTGTTGGTTAACTCTTTAAAGCCCAGTGGTTACTATATGTACCACCTGCTTTAACAGACCAAAACTCTGTATTCTGCTCGAAGAGTGGATTTATGTATTTCGTATGGGTCTCACAGTAAACAGATTGATTTTTCAATATTGTTGTCTTCTGGGTTGAGATATTGTGTAGTTCAGTGAGCGGATTCCTGTGTTTCGAGGAACATACAGTCCCCGTCTTCAGGGTCCTTGGAAACGTCAACATCCATCTATGAAACTACGAACCAGAAGAAGACAATTTTAATCATAGGAACTCCAAAATTTACACAGTGCATATTTACCTTCGACAGCTTCAAATGAGTTATCTTTATACCTAATGGAAACGCCGTGTTTCGCGTGAGGCATGAGGTAATCTTCAGGTATTATTCAGAAGACATTCCTGCTTCAGTGACCCTAAATCCCACTTAACTGAGGTGTTCATTCACACATTACGCAAATCAAAACTGCAACTTATGCTAAATTAATTATAATCATGAAGAATGCCGTATTCTGGGATGTGGCGCCGTGTAGATATTCTGTAAACCGATGTTTCGGAAGAACGTAACGCCTCCATCTTCAGGGCAGAAGGAAAAAAAAGAAAAATCCACGGTGCTACAACCCAGAAGACGGCATTCTTCATAGTCACTGCCGTGAAAACCTCAAATCTTACGAGTACAGTGTCTAAAGTCAATTGATCTAAACCTGGAAGAGACATTTCTCGTCTGCTTTTGTCACCATTTCATTCTCTTTGCCGCCCGTTCTGCTAGTTTCTTGCTTGGATTAATCTAAGAACTTGAAGGAGGTGATATTTTCCTCCGAAACGTCTGTTGACTTCCACTGGAATACACGCAGTTATATCCCACAATATAAAACCCTTCATAGTCACCGCTATTAGAGCACTAAATCCTACATCTTTTCTGTTTTCCACCTGCTTTCACGCTGGCTTCTTCCTTGGCTTATTCTTCGACCCTGAAGATGGAGGCGACATATTCCTCCGAAACGTCGGGTTGACTTTAATGGAATACATGGCCTTATATCCCAAAAGATAAAAAACTCCTCACCTTTTCGTGTAATGGATCTATGAACACCAGCAAAGAGTATGAATTACAAAGTTCCTAGGCATGTAATTTTCTCAGTCGTTGAATCCAAACCACTTCAAATTCGTTGAGTTGCTTGGTAACTCCTAAAGAGCCCGTATATGCCCCAATTCATATGCATATTCTCCTCAGCTTTATAATTCAAATGTAGGACGTGTAGCACTTCGCAGACTCGGTTCAGAGCAACAGTGTCCTAACTCCACCGCTGCCGATCCGAGCGAAACATTCCTTCAACTCCGCGGTTAGAAATGAGAGGACGCTCCAATTTGCCCAGTGTGACTCGAGGGAGCAATTCATAAACCACATACCGACCTGGCTGGCTTAGCGGTGAAACTCTACGCTCGTATTCCGAGGTATCCGGTTCGAATCTCGGTTGGATCACCGGATATCCTGAGCTAAACGTTTTCGTGGTTTTCCTCAGAACTTCCAGGCAAATGCTGGGCAGTACCTCGATTAAATCGAGACCATCTCCTTCCAAATCCTTTCAAATTCACGGTTCATCTATCCATACTACATGACGATGTAGAGTGCAGCTACTGACAGCATCGTGAAATAACGCGCGAAAACAAAGCGTTGAGATTTATAAATGATTACAAATGGTGTACTTCTGACCACAGATTAAAACTCCATTGTATATTTATTTATGTCTTCACTCACGGAGCTGAGCCCTTCTTGAGAAGCCTCCAATTCTGCAGCTACTCTCGATCCAATCCATACCATCCCATCCTATCTCTCTAAGGTCCATTTTCATACCGTCCACCCACCTACGTCTTGGTCTTCCCTGTGGTCTCTTTCCTTCTGGCTTTCCCGCCAATATCCTATAAGCATTCCTTTACGCCCCATTCGTGCTACACGCCCTGCCCATCTCATACTCCTTGACTCGATCATTCTAATTATACTAGGTGAAGAGATTTATTCCTTTCCTGCTATATAAACTATAAACCGGCTAAAAACTAAATTCCGTGGCCTGTAGTCAGCAAGCGAACTATACTGACCGAGCGACCGCCTCTTGTCGGCGAAGTTAGTGTCAACTTTTGCGGACAGAGGGTGTCACGTGGTCAGCACAACGGATCCCCACGGTCGTTAATCTCGGTTTTCTAGACCGGAGCCGCTTTTTCCTAGAAATAGCTCATCAGTTAAACTCACGAGGCTGAATGGAACACGTTCCAGACCCACTACTTCTAAGAAAATAAGGCGGCGCCGGGAATCCAACCCGGGACCTCTGGATCTGTAGCCAGAAATTTGACCACTAGACCACAGAGGCGGTCCACTATAAACCGACTTATTTACTAATTTGTAGGATGTTACACGGCTATTTCATCGTCCAACAGCGACTAGTCTAAGGGCTGAACGACTAGGTTCGACTCTCGGTAAGGGAAGAGGTTTTGCTGCCTCCACAGCTTTCAGACCAGTTCTAGGGCCCATCCAGCCTCCTACCCAATGGGTACCAGGGGGCCCTTTCTTGGAGTGTAAAGCGGAAGGGGCGTAAACCTTATCACTCATCTCCATCTAGTGCCGAGGTCAAGAAAAACGTGGAGCTGCACCTCCACTCCCCCCATACAGCTTCATATCGTGGCGGGGGGGGCAACTTTATCTTGTAGGAGACGGATTTTAATTGCGTTAGTACAGACACAACATTTCGCTGTGTTATGAAATGTTTAATTGGATGCCGGCCCAAGAGGCGCATATGTTTTTGGGGGCAGCCGAAACATTTGGCTCATTTGTTTGTATTCCATGTATATTAGAGTTTTAATTTGAAGATTATTTATAATAGTTTCAAACGTACAAAGTCAAAAATCCTTCCAGAATCATAAAATATAGACGATGTGAACTGCGAATGAAATAACGCTTGTGTAAGTTCCGAAAAAAAAATGAGGTTCCAGCCGCGAAACGCTCTCGAAGTTCGCCCCATATCGGTTTTGCAAACAAGGCAGAAAAGTCCCAGCTACTTACACACGAACTGCAGCAGCATGTAACAAAACAGTAACAGTATGTAGGCACACAGCATCAGTAGCACCGCAGTCGGATAACTTTAACCGTACACTAATCCAGCACTTGACTGACTGATGCAGAGCTACAGCTTCGACATTTTATATCGCCACGTGACTGAGGGTGACTAGCGATTGGATTTAGATTGGTAATCGGGTTTGTTGGACAGTTTAACACATAACTCGTGACTACACTTTGCAAATCACTGTCACATACAGACTAACTTTCTCAGTCAAGTTCTTCACTCCGCTGCTTAGTAACGTCTTCGAACAATGGACGATCATTTGTTCCCGGCCTGGCGGCCAATTTACACCAATTTCCTACTATTCTAACTGCCGCTTCAAGGCTGGCGTTTTCAGCCAATCAGTTCGCCTTGGTGACAAACCCTTCGAGACTCACGACACAGTAATTTTATTTTCCAACTGAACACTTGCGGTTATAGTCCTAATGTAACATCCTCTCTGATGAGAAGATGGGTCTGTAGTTTACAATTGCTGCTGGGCCTCGCCAGCGTAGTCATTCTCAGGTCCGAGTCCCGCGGGATTCATGACCACATTTTACTCTCTCACATTCGAGACTCCTCTAATCTGGAGGGCCAGGTCCCAGTATTTATATCCCTCAGGAACAGGGTGGCCCGGTCATTTCCCACAAGGCGCTGGGTTTCCTTTTCGTCGCCTCCTACGACTCGCAGGGCTACGGTGGAGGCATTCGAACCCGCCTCCACATGGGAGCTGTCCCCTAATGGCAGCTGGTCCTCGTTATATACTTGGCGGTGGTCAAGCTTACAACCGTTCAAGTGACTAACCTGCCGTTGTAGCATAAGATACGCAACATAGGCATGATCTGTTTTGCAAAGCCTGTACTGATAAAGAACTTGTATACAGTGCATAATGAAGAATTTTCAGTAACACGCTATAAGTGCGATACGTACACTTGACGAAAGCAAATTACGTATATTCATAAGAGACAAACCCATCTTCTCGTCAGAAAAGTTCCGTGGTTTTAGTCCGCAAGCGAACTCTACCGAGCGACGGCCGCTTGTCGACGAAGTTAGGGCCAACTTTAGCGGATAGAGGGTGTCGCGTGGTCAGCGAAACGAATCCCCACAGCCGTTAATTTCGGTTTTCTAGACCGGAGCCGCTATTTCCTTGCAATATCTCCTCAATTATCCTCACGAGGCTGAGTGGACCCCGTTCCAGACCCACTTCTTCTCAGAAAATCTGGTAGCGCCGGGAATCGAAACCGGTCCTCTGACCACTAGATCACAGAGGCGGTCGCTTCCTTCCTAACGCTTTCCAATTCACTGTTATGAATCCTGTTTGACGCTATACATTTCTGGTACAGACAGCATCGTTTGTAACCAACTAACCTCAGGCCACCTGCCGAAGTCCAGATACAGAGACAAAGATAGGGGAAGCCTCTAGTGGCGTGACGTTCGTATTAACCGACAGCAGCGCCAGCACTTAACAGCGGAAACATCGAGACTCTTTGCATTTCACCGTAATGTATTCCGTGACGCGATCATTTTGTGTTGAACGACTCCACTTATCGCATTGCCGCCCTCTCAACGACTCACAGAACGTGACTACGACAAAAACACTACCGCTCCCCGTATCATATCGATCTTCACGTTATTTATACCAGCTCCCCCGGGCGTGTTTCTTAAAACACTTTGACAGGAAAGCATAAAAGGACGAGTATTTGAGTTTCTCACATCCAGATTCGGCCAGATATGCACCCAACAACGTTTCAGATTAAATTAATTTGGTTTCTAATGTTCCTTTTAGAGAATCTTCATGTAGCAGAAGGCAACAAAGAGATTTACTGATTTCTTCGACTTCAGAATATTCGAACAACAAATTCCAGAGTTGATAAAGGACTTATTCATACCATAAGCGATATATTTCAGTACTACAGACTAAATACGCAGGGGCGTCGAAAATGAGGGGGATGAAAAACCAGCACATCTGCCCCGCCTGAAATGAAAAACACACACATACACAATGAAATAAAACTGAAGATGTCAAATATCCACACGAAATTGAAAGAATTAAAAAAAAAACTATTCTCCTATCCAGAATACTTTAGGGCGATCACTTAATGGTTTAAACGTAACTGCAAACAAATTCTATTACCCCTTCCCCCCAAGGGAACCTGTTGGCCTCCACGAACACAGACGCGAAACACGGAATGACTAGTGAATAAAACCTTGGAAAGGATCATGAAACGGTCATGACATGATCAAGTTACTATGAAGAATAGTCATTTTTCGGTATGTGACTCCGTGTATTACAGTAGAAGTTCCTACCGCACTACACGGCGTCACATTCCAGAAGAAAATATTCCTTTTCAACTTCGCTTTAGAATATCACATTCTTGGTCTTTGAGTTGATGGTTTCATCTCTGACGCAGAATTTGGTTGGTTACAGATCTCTATCCTGAGCCAGGAGAATATAACCAACAAGCTCCCCATTCCATCTCGTTATAACTAACTCTAATATTATCCTCCCACCTGTGTTTAGCCCATCCTAATGGTCTGTTTCCTTCTGGTTTTCCTACCCAAACTTTGTGCAAATTTCCAGTCTCCCTTGCATGCTACATGCCCTGCCCATCTCATCCTCCTTGATTTGATCATGCTAATAGTTGAGTCCGGAGTGAAACGGAGAGTTTCATGGAGGTAGGCCTAGGCCCAAATGAGGGCTGTAGCGCCAATGAAAAAAAAAATAGTTGAGTAGGAATACAAATTATGAAGCTCCTCATTAGGCAGTTTTCTCTAGTTTATACTTTCATCCTTCTAGGGTATAACTGTTCTCCTTGGCACCCTGTTCTCAAATATCCTGTCCCTGTACTTCCCTTATGTTTTCAGTCATATGAACTCCAGTGAAACTGGGAGTGACCACACCACTGCAACTGGATTTGCACACAAAATGCCACATATAGCAGAGGTTCAGTCACAACTCTACTTCAACTGCACAGTCATACAAGTTCCAGTTGAGCCACGGTTCACACTTGCTCCAGTGCAAACGCTAAGCCACAAGTAACATAACAGAAGACATGTTTTAGTTTACAATAAATTCCTGAGCATGAACGTTAGAATCACCTAGAGTTCCTTCTGTTGAGTGAAGTTTTTAGGCACACTATACACTTTCAGTCTTGTTTAATTCTAGGAAGGATCTATGTCACGTCTTGTGCAGACCTTATGGAAGAAAAATGGCTTGCATGTCTAAGTTTCTAACGGTGTATGAATATTGAAAACGTAAACTTATAACAATTCTAATGAAGACATAAAATGGTGATGCAACCTCAAATCCAGCAATGGATGGGGTACTGAGTGATTTTTGCAGCAGCACCATCAAATGAACACGTACAACCACTGTATAAAAAAGGAGACTTTTATGCAAAAAATATCTTATTTATTATATGTAGGTATATATACATTTTTTCATACACATGTACATACAAATGTTTTCTGATAGAATTAAGTAAGATTTCCGATTATAAATAATCACAGGGTGTATGCTTTGCCTATCATCTAACATCCAGACACAAGACAATTTTGCACAAACTGGGTCACTTTCCTTCCTCGTTTGAGAGGCATAAACTCAGTTGTGTCTGTTAGAGAGAGCCTATCTTGATCACAGAGCCTTACTGACTACACTGTCTTTGGCATAACATAAATTGGGAAAGAAAGTGGTGAAAGGGATGTCAAACTGTTGGCACCACTGCCAAGTTCAGTACCGACTAACGCTGTGGCCAGCACCAGCAATTACGGTAACATCTGCAGCTACTTTGTTCATCTGGCCACAATTATTTTGCTTAAAATACATTTCCGCTGTTGATTCATGTCTCCACCACAGACACCGGTAATTATGGCGCTGTAAGAAAACAGTGTATGCTTCTCTTCTGATGCTTCTGGTCATTACTAATTATTTTCAACCATGGTACATGTAAAACCAAATTTAAGAAAATTACTATCTTCCAGGACGTGATCTGTCTAGCCCAGCAGAAATTCAGTGAATTGTGGAAAAACATACTGCTTCCATCTTCAGGGTAGAAGAATAAGTTAAGCAACCAACCAACTACTTTACTTCTTTTGGCTTATTTTTGGACTTCATCCATCGTCTGGTATGTAAAAGACAAAAACCACGTTTCGGAGACTGGATCTGTCTCCGTCTTCAGGTGGGTAGGAAAGGATAAACCTACTCAGCTGGGCCCGTAAGAAAGAGCTAGTCTCAATCACTGGTCCGAAACTTTGTGGTCTTTTGTCTTTTACATACCAGACGATGGATGAAGTCCAAAATAAGCAAAAGAAGTACAGTATACACCATCGTCAGAATCCTTTCAAGTCTAACCAACTACTTGTTTGACTTAACTCTTTGACACTGAAGATGGAGGCTGTATATTCCTCTGAAATATCACTAATTTCTACCACACTCACGAGATCATACTGAAGGAGACAGTACTCTTCAGGGTCACTGCTGCGGAGAACCTCAAATCCAGCAGATTTCAGAAACCACCTCACAAACAAAATGAACGCGTGCGCTTCAATGGCCCGCACTATTATGTATTTTGGCGCTAAACAACAAAAAGGTTTGGCATCCCAATTATAGTTTCTTTCACATACATGGGCTTGAGCAGAAGAATCATACACACCCGGACCCAGGACAGATACATTCGCTTGGCAGCTAGCAAATTAGATACATGTCACTTCAAGCTCACTCAATACCCGGCACCTCCGGCTACATAAAGGTTGGAGTCCACCCGCAGAGAGCTCAGTTTTGAGATGTATATTATTTATATTTCCTTGAGCTTTCCCTTCGCTTAACTGTCACAAAGGCAAAATGTTATGCATAGAAGGAATATCAAGGTGTCATTCTGTTTGACATGGCATTCAATCTGATGTCACATAATAAGTGTACCACTGGGGATAGCGGGGCGCCTCGTATGTACTCGAACACACTTCTGGCGAAGGATCAACGGCATTAGGGAGAGCAGCACTTTCCAGATGATAGTGGTCACACTATTCCTGGTAGGATCTCATTCTGTGTACAGATTACAAAAACAACTGATTTATGGAAACTGGTGACAAACCAAAACGTACAGAATTATAAACAAAGAGTTATGATTTTATCCATATTTTCGTATACATGGTTTCGATTGTGTCACGAGGGGCATCACTGACCTTTCTGTGGCCATGGCAGAAGTTGCAGCACGCACTGCTCAGTTTCCCTGACTCAGTCGAGTCACTTCCTGTTCCTCCTTCAAAGCATTCAGTGTCTGTTCAGCACGTTTCCTGTTCTGCGCGTTTCTGACATAGCGATCTGCAGGAGCACAACCCTTGCACTGTCCAAACAGCAGTATTAAGTCTCCAAGATGTTCAGATGCTAGCTCTCACATCATGCTAGTGTCACGTCACCAACAGCCGGCAGCCTTGTTCTCTCTCTCTCTGTATATTTCTTTCACTCATGGGTGCATTTTACTTACTGATATAAATCAAAGAAGACATAAAATTAAGACAATGGAATGGAAACAACTTGGTGCCATTTAAACGTAACTGCGAGGGCAAGACAGGTGGCATGCAGAGTAGTCTTCAGGGTCTTCAGGGGCAGGAATGGTTGATAGTAATGTGGAATGAGAACAGGGGAACCCCATGAGGTGGAATTATAGGCAAAAGTTTCAATTTATACGTACCTTTGGCAAAGTCCTTTGTGTTCTACACAACATTGGCACAAATCGCAGTGATGACAAATGATATCTAATCTAATAATAAATACTGCGTATATCTACAACCACAATTTCAGCAATTCTCTTCTTCAACGAATCATCTAGGAAGTTCAGACTTTGAATTCACAGGTTCTTTATGCGTGACATGGAGGCAGAAGGTCAAATGGAGTTGTGTGTCACATGAGGGCTACCATAGGATGCCCATAAACCTCCTCTATCATCACTACATGGTAACAACATATCATGTTTTGGCCGCATAAGGCCCCGAACATCAAGCATTGAGACATCCATGTCTTTGAACGCATTCAGAAGGACAATACCCATAATAATCGTAAGGAACCCACATAAGTTCCCGAGCATGTCCTCCCCATTGAGGTGCTGCCACTCCCTGAACAGAATAGTGGATGCAACAATCACAAGGGTTGTGAAGAGGACATAGTACACCGGGGTCACAATGCCTGTGTTGAACAAGTCCAGTGCCTTGTTGAGGTAATTCATCTGAACTGTGATACACAGCATGACAGTCCAGAGGAAGATCCAGGTCAGCCAGTTGCCCATCTCGTTACGCTCGCCATAAAGCGTCTCCTTGAGAGCGAGCCCCAGCCCTTTGCAGGCCATCACGGTTAGCGAGCCCACAGCCGAGCAGAGCGTGATGTACACCACCACGTTCTGATGCCCATACCGAGGTCCCACGCACAAAGCGATGAACACGGACAAGGACACAACGGCCACCACGTACGTGATAAAACCTGTAGAGGGTAACACATGTGACGTCCATTTTATAAATATACTCCATTCCTATACATATCTAAGCACAGGACATGTTTACTTTTTAGCTCTTGTAATAAACTCACCGGGATCCTGCAATTTAGTGAGCAACTCCGACAGACTCTCCACTTCCTCTTCCTTTGGAGAATGAATTACAATCACTGTGGAGCCTAGCACGCACAACACACATCCTATCTGTAGAAAAACAGGAAGGCATTCATTCCCACATGCCAAACCCAATTTGAAAGAGCACACTCTACAACACATTGCGTAATTCAGAGAATCACATATTCTGTAATGAAATGTTCCAGACGGGTGCTAGTGCTCTGTTACTACTTAAACTTTGCCTTAAAGTAATGGGGGTTGTTCAAATGAATCTGATCCCGGGATGTTAAGGCCATGGAGCAGCGGCCGTCAAATAGTCTCGAGGGCATTCAGGCGTGTACCCCACGATGCACTAGCCAACGGATCTCATCCGCAAGAAAATTCCTGGGCTACTGCTGGAACAACAGCATCACCATGGCCTTGATACATTCAACCAACTTGAATTTATGGCTTCCGGACCATGATATAACCACTGATTCACAGAGCCACTGTAGAATCTTTCAAGATGTTCGTTACCAGCACAAAGTGCATGTGTTCTGGCATGTTCACAAGGTGCGTTACCACCACCATGATGATGCCCATCCCACGTGACACACTGTGCACCTAGTGTTGGATCATCCTATACACAACACGGACCCACACCTATGCAACTTCGAAGTGTCCCCTTGAGGAAGCGTTAAAGCAGTACAGGTTCAAGAAAGCTACAGGACCAGCAGCATGAACAATTCTTTGGATGCTTGCCTTAACACCCACAATGAATATTTTTAATGGCTCCTGTTCCGTCACACACCACGACCCTCATACTAGTTTCATCTGAACAACCCTCACACATTATGCCTCCATCCTCAGTTTGTAAATCACTTTATAAATAATCCCTAGAATAAACACATGCATTTTTGAAATGAAGGTATCAAGAAGATCACTGTCTTCTTCGGATGTGACACAATAGTCTGGCAGACTGTTACCAACATTTCAGAGAAAACAGCTGCTTCCACCTTCAGGGTAGAAGAGTCACTCCTGTGAGAACCTAGAATTTCAAGAGGCATGGACATACTTAATATGACTGTGCAGTACAGTACAGTCCAGTGTAATTCAGAACACTTCTCGGGGAAATTTATCAATCGCTTACCTTTCCTAATAGGTTCAAATTCTCATTAAGGAATCGGGAAGACAAAATGGCAGCCACAAGTACACTCAGTGCTCCTAACGGTGTCACCAGAGATGCAGGGGCAAATGCATAAGCTGCAAAGTTGGCAGCCTCACCCACGCCCACTGTGTCCAACACATAAAAGCACCAGGTGTCAAGAGAGTAGCACACTATTACATTTAGGAGTACAATACAATAAAAGAAACCAGGCATCCAACCCCCGCCCCCCACCTTTTGGGGAAAAACCAGAATTTGAAAGGAAATCAAGTAAATATTAATACCAAAAAAATGAAAATTGTCCAAAAGAGACCTATCTTGAATAGCCTGAAGTGATCAGTAAAGTTAGTAACAGACTACATACATCGAACTCTGCAAACAAACTGACAGTCTCATAATGCTGAATACATACACAGCATTTTTATTGTAAGAGTTATTACACCTGCCAATTCTCCTTACAAAACAGAAAGAATGTGGCAGGGGACAGTGAGTTTCAGTAACTTAACATTCATCCCATACGCTGGAATACAGAAATGCTTACTTGAAAGTAACCCTGCCCACCAAATCCATTCTCTAAGATACCCGAAGCCCCCTGCACTAGCACGCACAGCTCCTGTCCGGTTCAGACGAATCAGTGCCTTCTTTTTTATGATGAAACTGGAACCTTCAACAAAAACATAATAATCTCTTAGTGTCAAGTTCTCTTGAACGCACCAAAGTCTGAACACTAACATCAAACAGCCCACTGTAGGGCTAATGTTCTGAACTTTTACTCAGGTGGTCATCTCAGCATCTTTGTGGCGTTCATGAGCCCCCCCTATGAAAATCCCAGATAGTACCTCGATTAGGACATCACTACTTCCTTCCGAATCTTTTCAATTCCAATCATCCTGCAATTTGATGCTATATACACTAGCTACTGAGAGTGCAGTAAAATAACCGAAAAATAAAATAAAAAATAGTGAAGAAATTCAAAGAATTCCTACATATACTGTGAATGCATTACACATCAAATTCAATTGGACAGGCTTCAAAGTGGGTGTTTTTTTCTTTGTACAAAGAGTCCCAATGTTCATTTGTCCCAGATATTTTCTAACCACACTATCAGGAGTTCAGGTTGTACAGTGTCAAACGGTAGGATGTTCAGTGAATTACGTGGAAGAAAGCTGCTGCAGCCAATTTGAGGTACTATCCAAAAATCTTGAGGGGGGCTGAGGAAAAACATGTCATGATGGCCACTCTTCAGGCTGACATATAAACTCCAAACCTCTCAAACATGATCAAGCAGTACTAACTACGCAGCCATAACACTAAGCATGCTGAGTTTCGCAAGCACAAATGAAACATTCTGCAAAAAATGTGGAGACAAGTTACATGTGCGTGCATAATACAGATTCCAGGATGCGGTCATCACAAGGCCACCCCACAGCTCACGTAGTTAGTTGCTGGCTTCCCACCGTGGCAACCCGGGTCTGGTCATGTGGGTTTTATGGTGGACAAAGTGGCGCTGGGGCAGGTTTTCTCCGAGTACTTCGGTTCCCCTGCCAATCTTGATTCCACCAATTGCTCCACAATCACCCTCACCTATCATCTTGGGCTGGTACAATAGGACAATAATGTCTGCAGTACAAAGTGGACTCAGTCTTACCCCACTAAGAATAGCAAACAAAAATTTGGTCACAACACTGTCAAGTTCTTCCATATTATCTTTTTCCCTGTCTATGAATTGGGCATCCTATAGTTTAAAACCAGAGATAAATGGTAAAAGACAAAAAAAAAAAAAATATTCCACATCTCCAAAACTGTGTAACCAAGGCCAGTTAGACATTATTGTCACACCAGAAAGATGCGATAAATTTTGTAAATTTTGACTTATGAAATCTGATCTTTTCATTATGAAGTCCTATGAATATCCAGATTCTCGAGAGTGGTAACCAGTGTCAAAAGAAAGATTCATACGTGACAGCAGTGCTAAAACTAAAGTGACCACAGTATTACGCAGCAGTGTGCGAGAGTAGTTTTATTGGGGCAGAGGAATTTCATGATTGCCTAAAGCAAGTAAGAAGGTTCGAAGGGAATCCCTCGCATCTCCCCTCCTTCACATCAAGCCACCCAGTCAATATGTGGGTTACACAGAAGTGCCGGTGATAAAGTTCAAATGGCAACTTACCTATGAATACACTGGAACTGATAGCCAAACATAATCCAATATAAAATTCTGTCTTGTCATATGGCTGACTGAAAACAGGAGTACGTTCACTTACAACCTCAGGGTTGTCGAATGCCATGACAGGAACTTTATTAGCCTGGAACCTAAAATCAAAACTGATTACTAGAATGCTGCCAAATCTGGCAACGCATATTCATTGTGCTTGATTACAAAGAGGAAAAGTGGAGCCAGTGTGCAAAATTATTTTTAAATTGTTCTTCCTTAATGACACTGGGCAAAACTGTTCATTACCACATATATTAACGAATCTGGAAGCAATATCGCCGGTCACGGTAGCCAAGCGGTCTAAGGTATGTACTGTCTTTGCTCGCTCGGAAGCCGGGATCATGGGTTCAAATCCCACTCTGGGCATGGATGTTTGTGTGCGTTTTTCTGTCTTTATGTACAGGTAGAGGCCTTGCGACGAGCTAATCACCAGCCCAAGGAGTCATACCGAATGTGTAAGATCTAGAAAACCGAAGTGAACAGAAAAGTTCATGGAGGTAGGCCTAGGCCTACTGGGGCTG